>NW_021703786.1:18595463-18598096 GCF_005190385.1 Monodon monoceros
AGTATCTCAATTAAAAGGAAAACAGACTTTTATCATATTGCAATATACAAAGACACCAAATCAACAGTGTACACCTTATACAATATTACATACAGTATCTCAATTAAAAGGAAAACAGGTTTTCCCTCCTAAACCACAAGTGATGTTCCTCATGAATGTAAGGCAGCCCCTCCACTCTGGGGCCCACTAGGGACAAGAAACTTTGAGAGTGGCTATAGGAACTTAGGTTGAATATTAAGAAGGGGGCAGAAGCCTGCTGACCATGACCAAGCATAGAATGTCTTTCATGATCTGACTCCCGCCAAACTCTGCAGCCTGGTCACCCCACTCCCACACCGCCCCTTGCACCCTGTGTCTGCTATCGCCAAAACCTCCGTGTTTCCCTCTGCTTGGCCACCTCGGCTCCCCTGTCTGCCGATGACCGCTAAGCAGTCTTCTAGGCCTCTCCCCTGAAGCCTCCCCAGCCTTTCAGGGAATGCGCTCCTCTGCCTCTAGCACTGACCACCCTAAGTTAAAAATGTCGGCATACACGGCTGTCTCCCAGACTCAAGAGTGAGCTCCTTGAGAATCAGTACTCTCTACACAGAAATAAGAGGAGAGATACACACACACTGCTTGGCCCAGAGTAGATATTCCCAAAGGTGTTTCCTGAGTGAATGCAAAAGAGAGACCTGGAAACCACTAAGCTCTGGTCAGGACCAGGACGGGTGGCTGAAGCCAGAGGCAAAGGAACACTGAACGGACGGCCTTCTAAGGGCCTAGCCGACCGCCGTATTTCTGAAATCAGCCCTCAGCACATATAAATGTGGGTGGCACGGAGGAGTTCCAGTTCTGATAAAAGGAGCTCTGAAGCTGGTAAGTGTCACAGCCCCAGAAAGGTCAATACCACTGACTGAGCTTGGCACCTAAAACAGAGCCTAGCTCAGAGTCAGTGCTGAGAAAATAGCGTTGAATGAATTTCTGTTCCCTATTCTTCATGTGTTCATGCGGAGGGACCTCAGCTAACCTGACGCCCCTCATTAGGTCTCCACCCGGGGCAGACAGAGAACCTCACGCTCCTCTTACCTCTGACCCAATCTCGTTGGCGATGATATTCATGAACTCAGAATCACCCTCCTTCCTAAAACAAAGGGCAAAGACATCAGATCCAAGTTGCAACGGGAGCTAGGAACCTGCAGGAAGCCCAGCTCCTCCTTGTGAGGCTGGCCACACTGCTGCCGTTTGTGCAAAGTCCCAGAGAAAGAGCGTGCTCTCTGAGGGTCAGCCTGGCATCTTTCTAAGCCTCGGCACGCTATAACAAGTTTTGCGTTTGTTTCTGTCTCCCTTAAACAGGATTCACCCGGGTAAGTGGAGACCTGTTAGATGGCAAAGGAGATGAGGGAAGGCTCTAATGAAAGTTATAGTGAAGATATTTATATCAAACCCAGGAAATCTGCAAGGCAACACACTTCTTCGGGTCTTCTCAGCCTTAAGGACACCAGGGGCGGGGCTTCCCTGGTGGCGCAGTGGTTGAGAGTCCGCCTGCCGATGCAGGGGACACGGGTTCGCGCCCCGGTCCGGGAAGATCCCACATACCGCGGAGCGGCTGGGCCCGTGAGCCATGGCCACTGAGCCTGCGCGTCCGGAGCCTGCGCTCCGCAACGGGAGAGACCACAACAGTGAGAGGCCCGCATACCGCAAAAAAAAAAAAAGAACACCCGGGGCGACCCGCCTCCCACTCTGCACTGCGTACAGGGGAGAGGCTGAGCCCTAAGCCTAGCACCCCTGGCCTCACCTGTGTAATGTGACCACACCTCCCCAGTCTGGGCTGTTCCTGAGGCTGTGGGCAATGTGCACAGCCAGGTCTCTGAGCAGATTCAGGTTGTTCTGAAAAGGATGCCATAACTCAGTTGACAGGTGGGGAAAGGGTAACCAGAGAGAATACCATCTCTCCACCCCTCCCCTCCCCAGTCACTGCCCACTAACATGCTGCACATCCAGTTAGGTAGAGGGGCTGAGTCTGGGGAGGCTTTTCCAGGCAGAGCCCACACCCTCGCCACCCTCCATGGATAAATCACCTTCTGCAGGAGCTTGCTGGAGTTCTGTAGCTTTTTCACTGCTTCCACGTGATCCTCTGCTCCACACCTGCAAGAGAAAGGTTCATGGAGGCCTGCCCAGTTTTCCAACTGCTTTTGGTGTCAGGCATAAATCAATGGCACCCTTCTTGATGGGACCCAGGGACATTTCCAAGGAAGCCTCAGGCTGTTGGGGAAGAGGATGTAAAGGAAGAAACCATTTTGTGTGCATCTGATCGACTACCCAAAGCACCTTAGCATTTCTGGTTGCATGCTACCCCTAAAGATAGAGTATTCTGTCTGCCGCACAGGTGGGAAGGCTAAGCTCCGGGCTGCCCAGGCGCTGAGAAAAGGAGGCAGTGGAAGGGGGCGTACTTCAGCAGAGCTGTCAGTGCTTTCTCAGTGCTGTGACTCTTCTCCATCCACTTCAGCACCCGGTTCCCAGCCAGAAAGGTCACGTTGGTTTTGTTCTTTTTCCCCTTCTCAGAGCCCAGGATTTTAATGACCTACATGAGGCAAGGAAGTAAAACACACACACACACACACAGACACACACACAGACACACACACAGACACACA
>NW_021703786.1:18598196-18748467 GCF_005190385.1 Monodon monoceros
CCCCCCCCCCCCCCCCCCCCCCGCAGCAGGTGCTGGACCCAAGGGTAGGAGAGATCAAGACCTCCCTGCTGTCTCGGAAACAATAAGGAGTGATTTCACTCAGGACCCCTCACGTGTCCCCCTCTATCACTCCCAGCCCTGCTGTGATCCCCCACCTCTGACACCCTCTCTCCCACCCACTCAAGAGCCCTTCCTCACCTACCTGAAGGTCACTGAGATTGCTCACGTGGGTCCCACAGCACATGTTGGAATCAACGCTCTTGATGGTGACAACTCGAATAGGCCCAGCATGATCATCCGGCAAACCCCGGCCCCTCACCTGGAACGCAAGGGAGGGAGGAGGGCTGTTTGAATTTTGATGAGGAGCCCTTGGAGGGCCACTCTACAGAAGCCACCCTGCCGGCTCTCCCCTCACCTGCTCCACACCGGGATCATCCAGGCTCAGTTCTCGCACATACACAGGCAGCCGATCTCTGATTTTTTCATTGACACTCTGCTCAATGGCAGCTACTTGCTCCGCAGTCACAGAAGGGCTGTCCAGCTCGATGACACTCCGGAGTCGCCCTAACTCCCTGCAAAAAGTAGAGTGGTCACAGGATGCTGACGGGGACAATTAATAATAGAAGGAAGTTTATCATTTACAAAGCATGTTCATGTAAATGCTGGTATTTAATCCTCACAAAAATGTCACAAAGTAGGGATTGTCATTTCCACTTTACAGGTGAGGGGTGATAAGGAACATGATCAAGGTCATGCAAGGGATTCACCCCCTAGGTCACTGAGCTTCAAAGTCCATATTCTTTTTTAAGCAAAGGGAGATGTTTCTCAGGGAAAACACAAAGTCATCCACCACCCCATCTTCGAGGGGAACAGGTGAGCACAGCAGATTTTTATCCTCCTACCCCTGACTCACTACTAGGAAAGGAGCCAGCAGTCAGGGACCCATGCCTGACAATTAGTCTTATGCCTCTTGCTCACCATGATGTTGTCTTCAGCCCAAACAGATGATCAGCAACCGCAGTGATGAGATGCTGCCCTGAGCAGAAAGAGGAGACGGGAGAAGAAGTGAGAAGTGATCATGAGTGACACGACCCCAGTGTCAACGTCATCACAGAAATTCTCCTGCTGAAGACCTGCCTGGCACTGGGTAATACTCTTGAGAGATACTTTATTGAAAACCCTCAGGAGAATTCTCCAAGAGGCTTTATGATGCCATTTCTTTTTTTTTTTTTTTTTTTTGCGGTACGCGGGCCTCTCACTGTTGTGGCCTCTCCCGTTGCGGAGCACAGGCTCCGGACGCACAGGCTCAGCGGCCATGGCTCACGGGCCCAGCCGCTCCGCGGCATGTGGGATCTTCCCAGACCGGGGCACGAACCCGTGTCCCCTGCATTGGCAGGCGGACTCTCAACCACTGCGCCACCAGGGAAGCCCTATGATGCCATTTCTTGAATGAGGAAACCAAGGTCTAGAGAAATCAAACAACTTTCCAAGGCAACAGTAGCTCGTCAGAGGCAGGATTTGAACTCGAGTTCTAATTGTGCCAGATTCATTTACTCAACAAAAATTTATCAAGTGCCTACCACGTGCAAGGCACAGGGCTTGGCACTAGAGATATAGCGCTATCCCTGATCGATGACAGCGGGGAGGAAAAGGAATCAACCGTGAAGGCAAAGGGAACAAGACAGCCAAAGGCCTTGAAGGAGGAAAGCAGCAGGATGTGTTCAAGGAATGGAGAGAAGGCCAGCATGGCCAGGATGCAGGGAGCGGGGAGGCAGGAGCACCGGGTGAGGCTGGAGCAGTAGATGAGCGCCAGCCCAGGCAGGCCTTGCGCCCCATGGCAAGACGTTTGCCTTCATCATGAGCTAGAGGTAGCCTTTGAAAAGCTTTAAAGCAGCGGAGTGACCTGATCAGACTTTCATTTTTAAAAAATATTCTGGCTGCTTTGTGGAGAATGGGTTGCAAAGAGACAAGAATGAACATGGGGAGACTAGCCGGGAGGCTGTTACAGAGGGCTGGGGAGAGACAATGAGAGCTGGGACGAGGATGACTGTGTTGACAGTGGAAGCAGATAGAGAAGTATTTCGAAAATAAACCGACATGACTCAGATTGCCTGGCTATCCCTAAAGCAGTGTCTGAACTGACTTCCAGGATTTGAGCAACTGGGTGGATGCTGGCCATGCACTGAACATAGTGAAGGCGACGAGAAGACCAGATCTGGGGGAGGGGGTGGCTTTTTAATTCCATTCTGGACATTTTGAATTTAAGAAGGCTATGAGACATCTACAGATATAGATATCAAGTGGGAAGTTATAATACTTAAATCCAGCAGTTATTCTAATACTTTTACTTTAACTGCTCATTTTGCTTTTATAACATTTATCACATCTTGCCTGAACTGGAGCTGATTCTGAATATGTCTGTCTCTTCCAAAAGGTTAACTCCTAGAGGACCCAAACCAGGTCTCAATCATCGTGACATTCCCACACGCAGCAACTGCCCCATCCCACCCCACCTACCTGAATGCTGCTGCATGTGGTCAAACCTCCGTTCCCAGTCCACCCGGACCTGTACCTCAGTCCCAGGGGTCAGAGGTGTCTGGGTGAAATGATCAGCCTGGGCGCCCCGGCGGGTCACTCTCAGCACAGAGATGTCATTGATTGTACCACGGTCATCAGGCTGGGGAAAGAAGTAAAAATAATCGGTGGTAGCAGGCAGGGCTCACCCTGACTCCTGGACACAAAGACCCTCTAGCAAAAGTTTGTGAGAAACACACCCAGAATTTGAGATTCCCTAAGGGAGAAGAAGCAATGCCAAGTGAGGTGGTCCACTTTGCTCATGAGGGGACTCTCTCTATACTCTTCACTTGAACACCTTTTGTTCTTCAGAACAAAATAACAGAATGAATACAAAAATTGTAACTACAGCATAAAATAGATAACTAATGAGAACCTACTGTATAGCACATGGAGCTCGAAAACAAATAAATAAATAAAATTTCAAAAAAAAATGTAACTACAGCAACGAAAATTTTAGTAAAACCCAAAGAAACTTAATCCTCATTTTATTGCCTTGGTTTAGATTTTTATCTTTCAATAGTTTCCAAACTGACCTGAATTTTTCTCCTTTCTTCCACTCTATCTTCTACACTACTACTAGAATTAAATTCAAAAATATTCATTAAAAATATCAAATATTACAAAATATCAACTGCTTACAAGACACTGTACCTATCCAAGACTATAATGTAAATAAGACATGGTCCCTCATGGAACTGAAAAGTCTGGAGAAGAATAGAGACATGCTAACAGGCAACTGCAATATGATCTACAACATGCCATAGTTCAAAAAAGTACATTGTTTTAGAGGAGCTCAAAGAAAAGGAACCTAACAGTCTTGGGGAATCAGGGAAGACTTCCTGGAAGAGGTGATATATAAAATGAGACCTGCTATGGATACCTGAGGGCACAGGTTTTCCTTTAGCAGATCAGAAAACCTCCATGCTGGGAAAAATTGGAAGTTTCTCACAATCAAGTTCACTGAATATGTTCTCTCACATCATTTCTTTGCCTAAGTACTTCCATGGCTCACCATAGCTTCCTGAATGAAGTCCACACACCTTAACACATCTTTCAAGGCCCTCTGAACTGGCCCCCACTTACCTTTCCAAAGCCATCTCCAGCCTGTCATCAACACACACCAGAGGCTCCAACTATATGGGACTATTTTGCAGTTAACTAGACTTGTCAGATTCTTACAGGTTTCCCTGCCTTTGTGCTATTCTTTTGGCTGGGAAAGCCTCTCCCACAATGCCCACCTTTGGTGTTATTATTCTCCTTTCCCATTTTCTCATTGGACCTTGCCCCTACCCCATCACAGCACTGATAAGTCTGCCCTCTGTTGTGCTCCTTCAGGGGAAACTTTTTCAGTCCATGCCAAACACCCTAATCGAATTCCTACCTCAGGTCCTTTGCACTTATTCTCCCTCCCCGGAATACTCCCCACCCCCCACCAGCACCACTAGATAATGGCAATGGCTTACCCCCTCACCTCACTTCGTTCTCGACTGAAATAACTTGCCCCCTACCTAGGAGGCCATCCCATCACTCTCTTTCTCTCGACCTTTAATTTTCTTTATAGCATTTATCATACTGGCATATACTACTTATCTATTCACCGTTTTGTCTGTTTTCTCCAATAAATATTCTACGTATGCAAAGACATTTTCTTGTTCAGCTTTTATCCTTAGAGCTTGAATTAGTACCCAGCATTTGTTACGGACAGATAACTATTTGTTGATAAATACCTGCTGAATGAACAAATGAACTGAATTGAACTAATTTCCATCTGTATTCATTACAGCTGGGACTGAGGACCAGGAGACCATTTCCGACCTGCTCAGAAAGAATTAGGGGCTTCCTGGGAGGGGGGAGAAGGAAAGGGGAAAGGACGGGCCTGGTACCTGTCCCCCGCCCTCGGGGAAAAGCAGCGTGTCTTCCAGCACCACGTGGAAACCGCTCAGCACTTCCTTCTTGCCGTTGCTTCCTTCGGTCTGCAGCTCCGCGGGACTGCAGGAGACCACGGTGGTGGTGAACTGGGTAAAGAGGGATGCGAGAGTAAGCCCCGACCCCAACCCTCAGCGCACCGGGACTGAATCCAGCTCGGTGCCCCCTCCACGCGGCGCCCTCTTCCCCGCACCGCCGCACCCGCTCGGAGCATCAGGTTTCCCGCCCGCCGGCCGCACCTCCCTGGCGTAGCTGTCCCGCTGACACTGGAACGCCATCGCTGCTGTCTCCCAGTACGCCGGTAACCTTGCACACAGAAACGCCTGGCGCCGGACGGAGAGCGAAGCGGGACAATCTTCATTCCGGGCGCGTCTCTGCGCAGAAGCAAAAGGGCTAAGAACGGCGTGTGGTTTGGACAAATTTATTGAAAACGCGAAGTGCAGGCGCTCGGGGTTGCTGAGGAACTATTTTAAGACTTTGAAGAAAACCAGAAGACAAGACAGAACAAAACTGCGGCCTGAACTTGTCATAGCACTTTGTTTGGCCCCGTTGGACCCCAGGGATGTACGTAATTCGGCCCCGCGGAAGCCTGCCTGATAGAAGTGGGGATGGTACTGGCTTGGATAGACAGCAACGCCGCCCAATGGAAATGTAATGCAAGCCACACGTTAATTTTTCTTTAAAACTCTTTTTTTTTTAAATTAAATTAATTATTTATTTGGTTGCACTCGGTCTTAGTTGCGGCAGGCGGGCTCCTTAGCTGTGGCATGCGAACTCTTAGTTGCAGCATGCGTGTGGGATCTAGTTCCCTGACAAGGGATAGAACCCGGCCCCCTGCATTGGGAGTACTGGGATCTTATCCACTGCGCCACCAGCGAAGTCCCAATGTTTTTATTTAAATCACCATATCCAAAATATTATTTCATCATGTAATGTGTATTTTAAAATAAGTGAGTATTTTGCCCCCCGTACAAGATTTTCGAAACCTGTTATGTATTTTACACTTACAGCACCTCTCAGTTCGGACTAGCAACATTTCAAGTACTCAGTAATCACGTGTGACCGTTGCTACGGGATTGGACAGTGCAAATAAAGAGGTTAACAGAAGTTAACAAGTTTAACTGCAATCGGTGCCTTAAAACGTTAAATGGATTAAAAGTTAAGATTAACTTTCTGCTCTTTTAAATCAAGTAATAAAAAGCTTGAAGTTCCCAGATGTTTCAGAATATAGGGTTTTTCTGATTTTAGGCAGTAATGCAGACCATACCCATGTGTTACGTAACGTGTTCCATTTGGAACTCTGGAGCAACTCCGTATTGATATTTATGCTGTGAAATAAATACGCTAAATGGAATAAACAAAGACTATAAATAGCCTCACATCATTTTCGGTCATGTTTTGCTGCCGGATGAGTTTTGGTGTTAACTTTTTTTTTTAGGTCAGTTTTTAGAAATTTTCGGTTTTCAGAATTGTAGGCAAGGGGACATATGCTATAGAAGTTCAAGTCCCAGCTTTGCCACTTATTGTGACCTGTTTGAGCACCTATTAAGAGAAGACTTAATTATTTTACAAGGTTGATGTGAAGTTCAAAAATTTTAATGAGATGATATTAAAATACTTAGTAAATTGTAAAGCACGATACAAATACAGATTTGCATTATGTTATTTTTTAAGTTTAAGAACTAATGTCAATATCAAAATGGGCAAAAGACATGGACAGAGCACATTAAAAGAAATATTAATCACTAACAAACAATGAGCCATCTCATAATTTAAAGCAAATTAAACCAGGGAATTCCCTGGCGGTCCAGTGGTTAGGATTCTGTACTCTCATTGCTGAGGGCCCGGGTTCAATCCCTGGTTGGGGAACTGAGATCCTTCAAGTCCCGCGTCGTGGCCAGAAAGAAAAATAACGAAGCAAATTAAACCAAGTATAATTTTATCTTGGCAAATATCTAAAAGGTTTTGGAGAATGGAGCACTCTTGGTGGAAGTGAAAATTGGTATGATTTCATCTAAAAGCAACTTGGCAACAGCTTTCAAAATGTTTATCTGCTCTTTGACCTAGCAATTCTACTTCTAGAAATTTACCCTATAGGAATTCCCTGGTGGTCCAGTGGTTAGGACTTGGTGCTTCCACTGCCAGGGCCCAGGTTCAATCCCTGGTTGGGGAACTAAGATACTGCAAGCCACGTGGTGTGGCCGGGAAAAAAAAAAAAGAAATTTACCCTACAGATATTCTTGCCAAACATGTAAGGATCTACTTTTTTTTTTTTTTTTTTTTGTGGTACGCGGGCCTCTTACTGTTGTGGCCTCTCCCGTTGCGGAGCACAGGCTCCTGACGCGCAGGCTCAGCGGCCATGGCTCACCGGCCCAGCCGCTCCACGGCATGTGGGATCTTCCTGGACCAGGGCACGAACCCGTGTCCCCTACATCGGCAGGCGGACTCTCAACCACTGCACCACCAGGGAAGCCCAAGGATCTACTTTTTAAACTGTTCCTTGCAGCCTTGTTTGAAAATTGAAAAAGACTAACAACTTAAATATCCCTTGATAAGGAACCAGTTAAATTATGGAAAATATATTCAACTGAATACCATGTAGCCATAAAGAAGAGTCAGATATATGTATACTGATTTAGAAAGAGCTCCAATATATACTAAGTGAAAAAAAGCAGGATACAAGATGTATATTAATAGTATGATTCCCATTGTGTACACACAGACGCATTGCATTTGCCTATATGTGTTAAATTTTAATATATTGATATATTGTACTGTATATAAATAGTACATGATATTGTATATGTTCCAGATATGTTGTATGTTTTATATATAACTATATAATTATATAATATTAATTATAGGTATTATGAAATTTATAACAGGTATAAATATAGATATAAAGATCTAGACATAAATATATAAATTTATTGAAGAAATTGTTAACAGTGGTTACAGCTATTGAGGGAGTGCAAATTCTACTTTAAATTTTAGACCCTTCTATACTATTTAATTTTTTAAACTATGTCCCTATATTACTGAAATAAACTTTAGATTTTAATTTTTTTTAACAAATCTCAGTACTTTACCATGAATTCAACGGCAAAGCCTGAGTGTTGCATTTTGTTTAAGTCACAGTTTAAGTACACACTGGGCCCTCAGAAAATGTTTATGGATGAATGGGGTAGCGGATGAATAGAGTAGTAAACAGACATAGGCATTAACTAATGTAACAATTAGCTTTAAAAGTGTAAAGATAGGGCTTCCCTGGTGGCGCAGTAGTTGAGAGTCCACCTGCCGATGCAGGGGATGCGGGTTCGTGCCCCGGTCCGGGAGGATCCCACATGCCGCGGAGCGGCTGGGCCCGTGAGCCATGGCCACTGAGCCTGCGCGTCTGGAGCCTGTGCTCCGCAACGGGAGAGGCCACAACAGTGAGAGGCCCGCGTACTGAAAAACAAACAAAAAAACAAAACAAAACAAAAAGTGTAAAGATACTTAAAGGAATGCTCTCCTAGTGCCAATAAATGGCCTAACTGCTTTTTAAGTGCAAAAAAAAAAAAAACATGTAAAGATATTTCTGGAGTATGCAGGAAGCTAAGGTGGGTTTCTGGCTGGTTCTAGAGGTGGCAGTATTAGCTATACAGTGAAAGGCTGGTTTCTGCTCTGAAGATCTGGGCATGGGAAAGTTCCCCAGCTTGGTTACAAGTCTGCTCTCAATATCTTTCTTCTTCCAATCTCGACGGTAAGGGCCAGGATCTCTGACACCCACCTCTCCACTGGAGAGGAGCTATAGACAGGAAGAGGCTTGCCTCTAGGAGGAAGAAGTACAAATAGGAAAGAGACACAGAACAGTTCCTACAGATTTATTATAATCTATATGCTGCTTCTATGGCTTTTGCTCTTACACATACACACACACAGAGGCTCAAATACTCCAGAAAGCCCTGATGAGTGGCCCAAACACAAAGATTACAGCCAATTGGTAGGGAGTCAGAAGCCCCACCTGTCTACTCCTCTCCTATCCTGTCATCTGATGCAGCAGCCATAGTCAAGTGCCTAGGAAATAGAAATAAAGCAGGAAGGAGGACCCTTAATAAAGAGCTTCTAGGAAAGTTCGGAGATCCCAGAGGACCCTGGCGCACAGCCAAAGAGCTGAGAAAGACCCAGGACCTAGCTTGTTAGAGTGACTGGAAGATAGCCACAGCTTCCTCCCCAGCTCTGCTGTCACAGAAAGTTAATTACTTGTTGCATCCGCACTGTCAGAATCATCCTGGGGGGGAAAAAAAAGACAAAAGCCCCTGTAGAGTCTGCGAAGAGTGGACATTTATGTTCACAAATGCTGCTCACTCCCTCCAGCTCTCCAGGTTTTCTTTGGTAATTTTCTGAATCACACAACTTCTTGGGAGCCTAACACGGAAGGATTTAAATTTTGTATGATAAAATAAGACACTTGTATTCAGTAAACAGCACTGTGCCATGCATCATTTAATGCCAGAATTACAGCGAATGCTACTGGTCCTTACAGCTATAAAGATAGTCAACAGGGCCAGGTCTGCCCTAGATTGGAGAAGCAGAAGGGGAGATGGAAGGGACAAGGGTCTTACTGGGGTTTTCTAGAGCATGGAGAAGAACATTTGACCTCCTGTGTCAAATTCAGATTTGGCTAACATGCACTGAGAACCACTATGTGCTAGAGACTGGGACAGGAGCTTTCTAGTATCTTATTTTTAAGGGCTAAAAGGAAAGGGAAAGGTTAAGGAGCAGGCTTTACTTACATCCAGGTCGTCCATTGCAGGGGGAGGCCTCTTGGTCCTGACCTTCTCCAAAAGCTGGTGGGAAGAGAAAAGTAGTCACGAGAGAGAAGAGGAGCAAAGGAAGAGCAACCTGCATATTGACGGACCACAGGAAAATGGTCCCAGGCAAACAACTGCCCCAGCTTTAAAGCCCCTAATACATCACTGGAATGAACTGAAGAAAAGTAAATTGATACACCCCTTTTTAAAAAATTTTATTTTATATTGTAGTACAGTTGGTTAACGACGTTGTGTTCGTTTCAGGTGTATAGCAAAGTGATTCAGTTATACCTATTCTTTTTCAAGTTCTTTTCCCATTTAGGTTATTACAGAATATTGAGCAGAGTTCCCTGTGCTATACGGTAGGTCCTTGTTGGTTATCTATTTTAATTATAGCAGTGTGTATATGAAATTGACCCCCTTTTTAAAAGGAAATTTAGACACACACACCTCCTTACTAATCCGGGTTACTATTAGTGTTTTTGCAACTTGAATAAACAGCTGAAATTCAGAAACCAAATATCGTATAGCACGGTGCAATTTATTGGGGATTGGTGATTTATTTTGTGATGTGAATTTTTATACTGCGTAGTTTGAGCTTCCCATGAAGCTATCTGGCTCAGGAAAAACACACACACATACACAAAGAAAACAGAAGAGAGAACAAGAATTACAGAAAAGTAGGAAAAGCTTTTGCCAAACTCTTTCGGAACACAGGCTCTACTCTAAACAGTGAATGAATCTATGTATACAATTTCACTAGCAATATTCACTTCTCTCATCCCTACTAAATAAACATTGCGCAAAACATAAAGACTATCAAACCATGGAGCAACCTGCCTGGGGAGATCATATCCCTCTGCCTAGCCCTGACGACAATCCTCCAGAGCAATGTGTGCAGAGAGTCACAGAGAATGATTGAGATAGGCAGAAAACAGCATTACCTCTGCGTAATGGTCCACCTGAGCCAGCTCCACTTCTTCATCCCCTTCCCAGTCTCTCCAGTTATCAAAATCCACAGACAACCACACTGGCTGCAGGAGGAAAGCACAGAGAGTCACAGGCCAGGAAGGCAGCAGCAGAAGCGCATAGATGAGTGTGGGTATGTGTGTGGGAGCATGCTTGGGGAAAAGAGGGTCAATGGGGGTATCATCTTCCCAACAGCACCCCTTTAGTTAACCCCCCTCCAGGCTGCCACGTCATCAGCAGCAGCAGCAGCAAAGATTTACCAAGAACTTACTAAGTGCCAAGCACAATGCCAGGCATTGTAAGGGATGGAAAAGCATAGAAACTCTGTCCTCCAGGAGCCAGCTGACTAGAAAGATAACACATCTAGAAAGATAACTGTATCATAAAGCATCCTAGGAGTCAACCAAGCAGCATTCCCTGGAATCAGGGACAACCCTTTGAGGCCCATATTCCAAGTTCCCACATTTAGACAGGGAAAGAAGTTATTTACTCGATCATTTAACAAGTATTTATTGAACACATACTGTGGTTGGCACTGGGATTTTTAAAATGTTCACTACACAGTCTCAGCCATCAAGAAGCAAGTAGGGGGGCTTCCCTGGTGGCGCAGTGGTTGAGAGTCTGCCTGCCAATGCAGGGGACATGGGTTCGTGCCCCGGTCCGGGAAGATCCCACATGCCGCGGAGCGGCTGGGCCCGTGAGCCATGGCCGCTGAGCCTGCGCGTCCAGAGCCTGTGCTCCGCAATGGGAGAGGCCACAACAGAGAGAGGCATGCGTACCGCAAAAAAAAAAAAAAAAGAAGCAAGTAGGGGACTTCCCTGGTGGTGCAGTGGTTAAGAATCCGCCTGCCAGTGCAGGGGACACGGGTTCGAGCCCTGGTCCGGGAAGATCCCACATGCCACGGAGCAGCTAAGCCCGAGTGCCACAACTGCTGAAGCCCGTGCGCCTAGAGCCTGTGCTCTGCAACAAGAGAAGCCACTGCGATGAGAAGCCCGCGCACCGCAACAAAGAACCGCTCGCCACAACTAGAGAAAGCCTGCGCGCAGCAATGAAGACCCAATGCAGCCAAAATAAATAAATAAATTTATTTAAAAAAAAAGAAGCAAGTAGGGAAGGGAAATGTAAATAAATTATTATAATACAGTGTGGAAAGTGTGACGGTGGGTTCTGTAGGGGATATTATAGGAAGCCAGGCTTCTTGGAGTAGCAGGGCCTTGAAGGATAAGCAGGGGTTAGGTGGGCAAAGGTAGTGGTGATGGAGACTTTCCAGGAAGAAGGCATAGCTTGAGCAAAGGTATTGAGGTGCATAATAGCCTGGTGTGTGGAAGACAGCTGCAAGCAGTATGCTGTGGCTGGAATGTGACATTTGAGGCAGAGAGTAAAGGGGTATGAGGCTGCAGAAGGAAAGAACAGCCAAGTCATCAGCTTATACGCCATGCTATGGTGCTTAGACTCTAACCCAAATGGCAGAAGCTACAAGTTCAAATGCCTGAGGCTGTCAGGGAGATAACAAAAAGGAGTGAAGTGAAGTGGAATGCATGCCCCATTTCAAGCTCCAACTCTAGGCATTTGGGAATTTAGACCAGCGTGGCCAGAGTCTCCAGTTTCCAAGAGAAGCTGAGAATCTGGATTTTTAGGTGAAATCTCTACGTTTTTAAAAAAATTTTTATTTATGTATTTATTCATTTTTACCATCTAGATCTTTTATTTTCTTTATAGCTATCATGCCATGAATTCATAGGGAATGGGTTCCAACAGTTCAGGCTCCTTTCCATTGATTCTCATGAAGTGTGCTTCTCTGGGTGGAGCAGGCTGGTGCTTCAGCTGAACCCAAGTACCCTTCTCTTTGGCTTCCTTCTTTTTCTGCTCATTTTCCTTCACACATTTCAGGAAACTATCTCTGCTCTCAGAGTGCTTAATATGCTAAATATGCACATTAATTCTCTCGGCAATAATCTTGCCTTTAACTTGTTTGTTTACAGTGATGCCAACAGCATGCTGGGTAATGCTGTAAACTTGCAATTTTGCCATGGTAACATTTGTGGGGCATTCCTTTTTGAACAGAGCCCATTCGCTTGATATCTACAATACCACCTTTCTTGTAGATTCGCATGGAAGGAACAACTCCATGTTTTTTAAAAGGCCTAGAGAACATATAGTGGGTGGCCTCTTTCCCTTTGTGTTGGTCATTTTGGTGAGTTACTGGAAAATGGCGGTTCCGGCTGAAAGGTGAAATCTCCACATTTTAATTAATTAATTAATTAATTAATGGCTGCCTTGGGTCTTCGTTGCTGCACGCAGGCTTTCTCTAGTTGCGGCAAGCAGGGGCTACTCTTTGTTGCGGTGCGCGGGCTCTAGGCTTCAGTAGTTGTGGCATGTGGGCTCTGTAGTTGTGGCTCATGGTCTCTAGAGCGCAGGCTCAGTAGTCGTGGCGCACAGGCTCAGTTGCTCCACAGCAAGTGGGATCTTCCAGGACCAGGGCTCCAACACATGTCCCCTGCATTGGCAGGTGGATTCTTAACCACTGAGCCATCAGGGATGTCTGAAATCTCCACATTTTTAAATGTCAGTAGCCCATCAAAATAATTTTTAACACTTTGAAGACTGCTAAAACAAATTTGAGAGGCAGATCCAGCCAGCATGCAGCCAATTTTCAACTTTTAGGGGAAAAGAAGCCACTGGAGGGTCTTAAGAGGAAAAGTGACAGGGTCAAATGTGTGTTTTAAACAGACCATGCTGCGAGGAATGCAGAGGATGGATTGAGGGTGGTGCTGAAAATATGCAACAAACCTCACCCAGTAATGGATAAGGCCTGAATTAGGAAGAGATTAAATCATGGATTCTATTTAAGAGGTCAAATAGGCAGGACCTGGTGAGTAACTGAATGTTGGTGGGAAAGGAGCCAAGGGCAAGTCCCAGACCTAACTTGTCAACCTGGGTACACAGATAGAGAGCACAGGAGAAAAAGCGGCCACTTCCCGCACACCCACCTTGATATCCTCCTTAGTGAGTCGGGGCCAGGCCACCTTCTCCTTCCATTTCCTCACAAAGCAAGTAATGGAGCGGCCAGAGCGCTTATCTTGCGAGTCCTGCCAGATAGAGAGCATCATTCTTAGGGTCTGAGGTTTAGAATGAATCTCCATTTCCCAAGCAGCCTTCCCATCCAGCCCTTACTGCCCCACCCCACCCTTACCTTGCAGTTCACCTTGGCATAGAACTCAATCTCATTATAAAACTCCACTCCATCGGCATTCTTGCAGCTGAGGAGACAATGCAGCTAAGGAGACGAGGAGGCTGAGTGTGGAGTGTTGGGGCATTAGGAGAAGGGAAACGTTCCCAAGAAGCCAGGCCCTGGCAGCAGTGGAGGGGGAGGGGATTACCTGAACACAATGCGGTGGTCTTCGATGAGCACGTGGACATCGGTGCTGTCCTCAACACAAAACTCCATGAACACATACTTGGGCCTGTCGTACCACAGGGTCCGAGCATGCTGCCTGAAGAGGAGTTGAGGTGGGGCTTCATAGGGGTGCGAGAGGGAAGACTGAGGGCATTTGGGAAAGGTTGGGGAAAATACAGGGACGTTTTATGCTACAGCACGGTCAAAGCGGAGCTAAATAAGACAGAAGGGGGTGGAAGGCGAGTGACGAGACTGGGGTGTGCGGTGAAGATGAACCTGAGGAGAACCGAAAATGCGAGAGTAGAGAGGTAGGGAGTTATGGAGAACATTCAGGTCACACTTCCCCTCAGCACCCCAAGGATACAGAGACCTGGGGTCCGGGGTTCCCATGGGACCTCGCAGAACCTGGAGCGCCCAGAAAACGTGGGGAAAGGAATCTCTAGTGAAAGAGGCGGCCAGAAGCACTTACCGTGCCATGGCGGCTCCCGCTGCCCCAAGGCGTTTGGAATCCGAGGCAGGGGCCGCTATCTTTAGATCCTGGGGACGCCCCCAGCAGCTGCCTCTCCTTACATGGTTGGGGAAAGGGTTTAGAAGAAGTGGGAACGTGGCCTAAGCCAAGGGATCCGCACTCCGAAGAGACTCTGGGAGAGCATAGTCCCTGCAGCCCTTCACGTCTTGGGGTCTCCAGAAATACACACGTTAGGAATAGACGACCCGCCCGCCGGGATTAGAGGTCGATACACATGGAAGGGCTTGTCCCGACTTCATTAGCCTGTTTCTCCAGTGCTTAGCACACTCAGTGTCCGACACACAGCAGGCGCTCAATAAAAAAAAAAACTACTGGCCAGAATTAAGTCCCGAGGGAAGGCCGGCCCTGGATGACGTCTGAACTAGGTGACGTCTGGGCCCCGCCCATCCGCTCCTCCGGGTTTCCCAGCCAGCGCGCCGTTGCCATGGCAGTAGGGGGGGAGTGGCTGACGTCCGGCGGCGTTTCCTGAAACATGGCGGCTCTCGAAGCGGCTGCTGAACCGGTAACGGGGGTAGCGGCCGTTGGACCAAAGGCGAAGGACGAAGAGGAGGAGGAAGAGGAGTCGCTTCCGCCGTGCGAGGCAGTGCGCTGGGCGCCGGTGGGGGCGGTGGCAGAGGCCGGGCCCGGGGCGGCGGCGTTCTCGGAAGAGGCGGCGGTCGAGGAGCCCGGAGCGGCCCCGGGCTCCCCACCGGACTCGCCGGGCCGGACGCTGCGGCGGCTGCGGGCCGAGCGGCGGCGGCTGGACTCGGCGCTGCTCGCGCTGTCCTCGCATTTCGCGCAAGTGCAGTTCCGCCTGCGGCAGGTGGTGCGCGGGGCGCCGGCGGAGCAGCAGCGTCTCCTGAGCGAGCTCGAAGACTTTGCTTTCCGCGGCTGCCCTCACGTCCTGGGTTACGGGAGCCCAGAGGACCCCGCCAGCGATGATGGCGACGGGATGCCGGGGGACCGGCCACGGTTGCGGGGCGAGGACCAGGTGAACAGCTGGGGCCGCGCCCCGAGGGATATGGGAATAGAGGGGTAGGTGGGCGGCGATGCTAACGCGGACGGAGGTAGCACTGGTGAGAAGCCGGCTCGTCTAGGTGGCTATGCGTGTCCCAGAAGAGACCAGACAGGTGTTTGGGACTTGCTGAAAGGCAAGAGGACAGAGAGGCCTGGGAAGCTGACGGTGAGAGGTGTTCACCAAAGGTGTGGGAAGAGATGCAGGTGTGATGAGGTGAGAGGCAGAAGAGGGATGAGCGAGGAGAGTGTTCAGAGGGCAACAGAGCAGCCAACTGAAACAGTGCTGCTCCCGCTCACCTTGCCGTCGCCTCAAGAACCTAAGCCCTCAGCATATTTGCTGTTAGAGTTCTCCGACCCTGGAGATTGAGAAAATTGCTTAGAGAAGAGCAAGTGAATTGAAATCCGTGGAAATTTAGATGTACTCCCTGTCCGTGCTTTCCTAGAATCTAGAGAATGTCTTTAATCTTCAGACTCTTGTCTGGGTGAGAGCTTTGGTGAACAGCAAGGTCTCTTAGTAATTGTAAGAAACACAAGTCCTAATTATGTGAATTTCTTAATGCTGGTATTTTAAAACTCCTTCCCCATCCTACTTAATAACCAGGTATTCTAAAGGAAGCCCCTTTGGTAACTGTGACAAGATTCATTCAGTCAGTCAACACCGAATGCTGAGAATTTGTATGACAGCCCCAGGGGACGTTTCCTTACAGTCTTTGAACCTCTGGAAGTGCACAATTGTAGATAGCTTGTTGGAAGAGACTCGCTGTTTTTTCTCCACCTTCTTATTTAGGTTACAACCCATATGTGGCTTTCTTCCCGCTTAAATTGATTTTAACCAAGAAGACTTATCAGTAGCAGATACTGACTTGCTTATTTTAATCTGAAATGTCTCCAGTGCAGTCCTGTGTTTACTGTTCCACCCTTCTTTCCATATACCCACAGCTCCTTGCACAAGTCCTCAAATTGCCAGACTTTTTTTTTTTTTTTTTTTTTTTTTTTTGCGGTACGCGGGCCTCTCACCATTGTGGCCTCTCCCGTTGCGGAGCACAGGCTCCGGACGCGCAGGCTCAGCGGCCATGGCTCACGGGCCCAGCCGCTCCGCGGCATGTGGGATCTTCCCGGACCGGGGTACGAACCCGCGTCCCCTGCATCGGCAGGCGGACTCTCAACCACTGCGCCACCAGGGAAGCCCAAATTGCCAGACTTTTAAGGAACAGGTAGGATAGAAAGAATTTCTGTGGTCAGGCCCTGTTCAGGAGTGAGGAGCACCAAAGGTTTGTTGTGGATGTGGTGCTATTTTGGTTGTCCGTTTTTACTTTTAGAAACAGTGTACAAGTTAAAAAAAAAACAAAAAACTGTAGCGCTCGAAACACCTAATAAGCAGCTGTAATCTTGTGTGCATATATTGACACATGAACAGGTGGTGCCAAAGTGGGGACATGTTAGAACCAAACGATTTACTACTTATCAGTTCCAGTTTTTTGTTTTTTTAACCAGTATTTTCTCTCATACTGGAAATTATTTCTGTTATTTCCTGCCTTGCACCAGAGCTTATTGTTCTCACCTAGTAAACATGTTTGCCCACACTCCAGCAGATCGCATACTCAGTAATTACCATGGCAGGTAACAGCGTTCAGCAGACACAGTCATGAAAATGGAATCAGGATCTATGGCTGGTTTCTTTCTTTTTTGGCTTCATAATGTTGGGATGGGATACAATGAAAACAAAAGCAAAGTTTCCCTAGTCCTTTCCCTTTGGGCTGGTTAGACAGCTTTTTCTGAAAGAGTTCGTTATTTGGAATGTGGCCTTCTGAACCTGATTGCGTTCAGTAACATACAGCAAATGTGTACTGAGAGCTTACCCTGTGGCAGACACAGTGCTAGGCCCTGGGCGTAGTCAGGGCCTTTGCCCTTAAGGAGTTCATAGACTTGGGGAGACAGAATCCTAAACAAATCATTATAATGTGACATGAGCTAGAGTAGAAGTGTGTACAAAATACAGAGGAAGTGATTGGTTCTGCCTGGGGAAATCGAGGAAACCTCTTAAAGAATAGCTAGGCCACTAAGTTGGGGAGAAGAACAGGGTTCTAAGAAAAAACCACGACACTGGGAAAGCTTTGGAGAGGCAGTATCCCCTGAGAAAAGGCTTGCTTTCATATTGAGCAAAGCTAAAGCAAGGGGATTGCTTTTTAAATAGCTAAACAAACAGTTAATTTGTTGTTTTTCATTTGTTCTCTCTCATACCTTACTTCTGGAGGCCTTGGTAAGTACCATTTTAAGATTATAGACATCTAGTTTAAAATGCAGCCTTACACCTGTAAATGATTTGCTAGTTTTGCTTTGTTTTGTTTTTGATACTCAAAAAAGGCAAGGAAGAACCAGTTTTTGAGAATACATTGGCAAGGCTTTACCTCTCCGAAGGGTTTTTCATCATTTAAATGTAGAAACTACTGGGTGGCCAACAGTGAGAAAAGGCATCACTGGTCAGGGAACCTTATCGAACTTTTTTTTTTTTTTTTTAAACCTAATTACCTTCTCACCCCTATTACTTGGCTTTGAATTTTTTTCACTGCCCCAGGTACCTGTGTTTGTTTGATTTTGCAATACATTGGAGGTGCTTTGGACCTTAAGAAGACTGATATGAGTTACAAAGCCTCTCTGTACACCCTTACCTCCAGATTCTCTCGCAAAATTTGGCTGTAGCAAGTATTCAGGACTTGTTCTGTGGTAATTGGCTCTGGAGGATGGCATGTTTAATTCCAGGGAGGCTGTCTTGGCTGAGATAAATTGTGTCAATCTTAACTAGACCTGAGGGGGTGGGAAGCAATCTTAATGAAAGGCTCCATTGTACTTATATCCTATTTCCAATGAAGGACAAATACTTTCTTAAAGAAAACACGCATTTAATAATTGCCCTGATGAAATAATTATTCTCATTTTTTAATGTGTCCCATGAATTCTGTATTTCATTCAGGTTACTTGGAAACATTTTATATTTTACTAGTCATTATTGGCTTAAGAGAATTCGTAATGTGCCCTGACTTTTTCTTTTCCTGTGAAAGCAACCCAAATCTTTTCCCATCTTAGAGTGAGCAGGAGAAACGGGAACATCTGGAAACCCAAAGGGAGAAGCAGAAGGAACTGATACTGCAGCTCAAAACGCAGCTCGATGACCTGGAGACGTTTGCCTATCAGGAAGGCAGTTACGACTCCCTGCCGCAGTCCGTGGTCTTGGAAAGGCAGCGGGTGAGCAGATCCAGAGGCGCCTCCTCCACTGCCTCGGGTTACCTTGTCCCTTCCAGCGTTCACAGGACAGCCTTGTCCAGCTTGCTCACCCTCAGCCTCACTGCTGGCCCATATCAAAGGGAAATTTTGCTGCTACCTGGGACCAGTCTTTATTCACATGTGGAAACACACATGCCAAAGTTTTCTAATGTGATGATAGAGCTCTTTTTTGTTTTTTTGGTGGCTATTATTATTAATAATAGTAGTAATAAATAATAATAACAGCAATAATTTCTTTCATTTGATCATTGAAACCGTTCTACTTGGGCACTTCATATGATGTAAACTAGTTTTCTCCCCCAGCACCAGTCAATAAATATTCCAGGAATCCTGACTTTAATGCTGTATTTATTAAAGCAACACCTGGGCAGACAGGTAAATCTGTTAGTCAAAACACAGTCTCCGTTACATGTTTGTCTCTCTGGAGCTGTGATGTGGCTGTTCTTCTGGCAGGGCTGGAGTTATACATTATCTGGTTTTCAAATTGTTCCTCATATTGTCACTAGGATATTTTGGTTGTAACACGCCTGGATGTTTCATAGAGCTTTTCCTTTAGTTGCCTAGAGTAGTAAGGCAAGAAGGGATGAGAAGGACTAGGAACTAAGGGAAATCAGTATTTATTCTCTTGGAGGCCATGGGGGAAGCTAACTATGGGGCTTTGGGGATCATCAGCCACTTTGGATCATTTACACTGTTGTTCTCTTGAGTGAAATTTACCTGGCCTGGTAGAAAATTTGCAGTGAGAGGAGCCATTTCTGTCAGAGAGGAACCAGGGGTCCTTGTTTCTATAAGAGAAGTAAAAGGCCTGTGCCCTCACCTTGATCAGCAGTTGCACCATTTTTCTCACAAATTTGATTTCCATTTAAGGGTAGAAGGGAGGCACACTACTAAAGATTCTCCTTCTTCCTAACCCTCTCCCTGAAAATTCCAAAGGGTGTGCTCATGGCTTGTAGTCTTGATAGGTGATCATCGATGAGTTAATAAAGAAACTGGACATGAATCTGAACGAGGACCTCAGTTCACTGTCCACTGAGGAGCTTCGGCAGCGTGTGGATGTAGCTGTAGCTCAGATCGTCAACCCAGCCCGAGTGAAAGAACAGCTGGTTGAGCAGCTGAAAACTCAGATCCGAGACCTCGAGATGTTCATCAGCTTCATCCAAGGTCAGAGGAGGGATGGAAAGAGAAGGGTGGCTGGATGTCATCACGATTATATGTATTCTGAGTACTAACACCTAAAGGTGCCAGTCCTTGATGTATATGTAAGAGGTTTGATCACTCGGTAAGGGAGCCAGCATGGTGGAGTAGAAAGGACATGGATTTTAAAACCAGAGAGTTAAAATCTCAGCCCTGCCCCTTACTGGCTTCGTGTCCTTCGGACTAATGAGGTTAGGCAGGTTCTAACCTCTTCAGTCCCGCTCTCCTCCTCCATAAAATGATGATTCATGCTTCCTTCACTCAGCAGTTATTTATTGAGCCAGCTAGTATGTGCCAGTCACTGTTCCACACGATGAAATACTATTTGTAAAAGTCTTGTCACGTGGTAGGCACTAGTAAATAGTATTTTGCCTTTAAAAATCTGCCAAAAAGAGGCTAAATAAATGTCTCCTCTTTGTAACCTCTGATTGCAGATGAAGTAGGAAGCCCATTACAGACAGGTAGTGGACACTGTGAGTGCAAGGCCAGTGGGAAGACAGGAAACGGCTCCTGCAGAACTGGCAGCAGCAGACCACCTCCAGGAAACAGCAAAAGTAAGTACAGCTTCCAGAATGCGCAAATCTATAGAGACAGAAAGTAGATTAGGGGTTGCCTAGGCTGGGAGATCAGGGAGAAGTAGGGAGTGGGAAATGCCAACGGTACACGGTTTCTTTGGGGGATGATGGTTGCCCAACTCTGTGAATGTACTAAACCCACTGAATTACACACTTTTAATGGGTAAGTTGAGTGTTATGTGAATCATATCTCAAAATAGTTATCACTAACCAGAAAAAGTAAGCCCAGCGACATCCTAGGTGGCTCTTGGCTTCATGTGGGACCCATGCTGTGGCTCAGAAGCAAGACTGGATCTCAGCTGGTGGCTTGCTGACTGTCCCTCTGACCACTGTGACCTCTCACTGATGAGTCGTTGTGTTTTCTACGCAGCGAAGGCAGAAGACATGAAGAGCGTTCGCGAGACAGGGCTGCACCTGATGCGGCGAGTGCTGGCGGTGCTCCAGATCTTCGCTCTTAGCCAGTTCGGTTGCGCCACGGGCCAGATCCCGCGGACCCTGTGGCAGAGGGACCAGGCTGACAGGGACTACTCTCCCTTATTGAAGAGGCTGGAGGTGTCAGTAGACAGGGTGAAGCAGCTGGCCTTGAGGCACCAGGCGCACGACCATTTCAGCAGCTCCGCCAGCCTCCAGGACCTCTCTCTGGGAGGCAAGGATGAGCTGACCGTGGCTGTGCGGAAGGAGCTGACTGTGGCCGTGAGGGACCTGCTGGCCCATGGACTGTACGCCTCTTCACCGGGGATGAGCCTCGTCATGGCCCCCATCGCCTGTCTGCTGCCGACCTTCTCCTCGGCCCCCGAGGCCATGCACCCCTGGGAGCTCTTTGTAAAGTACTACCACGCTAAGAACGGCCGTGCTTACGTGGAATCCCCCGCCCGGAAGCTCTCACAGTCCTTCGCCCTGCCTGTCATGGGAGGCACTGTGGTGACGCCCAAGCAGAGCCTGCTGACAGCCATCCACGTGGTGCTGACAGAGCACGACCCGTTTAAGCGCAGTGCAGACTCGGAGCTGAAGGCCTTGGTGTGCATGGCGCTGAATGAGCAGCGTCTCGTGTCCTGGGTGAACCTCATCTGCAAGTCGGGGTCGCTCATCGAGCCCCACTACCAGCCCTGGAGCTACATGGCACACACGGGCTTTGAGAGTGCCCTCAACCTGCTTAGCCGCCTTAGCAGCCTCAAGTTCAGCCTCCCTGTAGACCTGGCTGTGCGCCAGCTCAAGAACATCAAAGATGCCTTTTGATGAGAATGCCCTGGCCCCAGACCAGCATCTTGCTCAGTAAGGATAGATGGTTAGTCTTCTAGGATAAGAGCAAGAATTAGGAGGAGGGGCTAAAGACATTTTCCCTAGCCAGATGATGCAAAGTCTCTCTCCCCCATCAATTTAGCATCTCAGAAAGATATGCTGGAGACCCTCTTGTTAAAAGGTTCTGCCCTGGCGTGTAACCACGGTGTACATGTGAGCACATATACTTGAGCCTGTTGGAAAGAAGTCAGTCATGGCACACACTCTTCACGCCATGTCTGATTTGTAGAAAATCTGGGTTGCTGTAACCATTCTCTTCACGGTGGTGAGGGACAGCATGAGTGAGTTGTTGGTCCTGGAAGACATACAACTTAAGGCTCCTGTCAGTCAAGTTGCGAGCCATCTTCCTTCACTTGAAGCAGGTTTGAGAGAGTCCTAGGTCAGAATTCAAATTCCTTTTGTGAATACTGATGCCTCTTTCTTCCTGACCCCAAGGTCAGGGGAGGCCGTGTGTGTTCCATAGCTGCCTCTAAAACCAGGAATGGGAATATCTGAGAACAGCATTTCTAAGGGTTTTTACCACAGTTGATTTTTTTTTTTTTTTTTAATTTGGCTGCGCCGAGCAGCTTGCGGGATCTTAGTTCCCCGACCAGGGATTGAACCCCAGGCCCACAGCAGTGAAAGTGCCAAGTCTTAGCCACTGGACCGCCAGGGAATTCCCCACAGTTGATTTTAATATGAGCCCTTTTTCGTGTAGAGGTAAGAACTGAAATCTGTCCCTGACCACGTGGTCCTTTCCTCACAGCCCAGATGATGGTCTTTCGGTTTTGGAGCTGGTTTACCAGGACAGCCACCATCTGGTACCATGTCCTCTGGCGAGTAACCTTTCCTCTGCGCACCTCCCAGCTTCTCAGAAGGAGACGTGTCCAAGGTGTGTTCCACGTGTCCTGGAGGCTGGATGGTGGAGGAGGTCTGACCACGTGATCATACTACAGCGTGGGTAGGAACTGTGGCAGATCACTGGTGACAAAGAAGGGGCTTGGCATTTCCTTGTAGAACTGACTCTAGACTGGTCCTATTGGGTCTCTTTTAGCCTTTTTAGTTCATATTTGCCATTCAGCTTGCATCCTGCTCTGGGACTGCCCAAAAATGAGCAAAGTATATCACCTTCTGGAAAGCCAAATGGGTTCCCAACACTACTGACTTACCATCGTTTCATGTATTTAATTGCCAGCTGCGCTTCGGGTCTGCACTGTTATGTAGTGCATTTTAACTTAATGTTTGCAGTAAGATATTATTTAAGATCTATTCTTGATCATTCATTAGAATTAGTCCTCCACGTGAAACAGGATAAGTGTAAAATGTTGTGAAAAATGGTATCTGTGGTTGCTAATAAAATCATAGTATTTTGTGTAGCTTCTCTGCAAACACCTTAGAGACTGTTGGCTTTGGTTTATAAGTCTGGGCGTTGTCAGCATATCTGATCCAGATCAGTATTTCCTTGAGCAATGCCTGGCTCCTGGCATTTCTGCCTCTTCTCTGTCCCCTGCACTGGATCAACTCAGCTTTGGTGGTGTTTCCCCCACTATCCCCCTTGAACAAATTCATGAGAAAGTGTCGTTGGCATTATCATCCCATCTTGCCCAGACCTACAGTCCTATCCCCACAGCAGATCTCACCACACATGCCACTTTAGGAATTGGCGCTTTTAAATTCACTTGTCTGGATACCATTTAGGGTGGGTGATAAGTGCTATAGTCATATGGCATAGCCCTGGATCACCCCAGTATGTTTCCAATCCTCACAAAAACTGGTATTAAGGCTTTTATGCTAACATGATGAGAAGCATTTTATGTGTGTGCCATCCTAATTTAATTCTCACTACATGTAAGGCAGGACTATTATCTGCATTTTATAGCTGAGGAAACTGAACTGCAGAGGTTAAATATTTTGTCCACGTTTACATGTTGGAAGAGCTGAGATTTGAACCCAAGTTGCCTGAATCCAAATCCTATGGTCTTTATACTGTTAATTTACCTCATTGTATCATGCTGCTTCTAGATATTTTGTTCCTCTCTCTCCTTTATCCAGCCCCTCACTTCACCATCACTTTGTGGATGAACAGGTATTTTCCACATGCCTGCCAGAAATTTCAGCTGCCAAAGGACAAGGCTGCAGGGAGATGGGCAGATAGCCATTGCTCTGCCAAGTTCTTCATGAAACTTAAAGACATGTAGAGACAGAGACAAGCCTGCCAGCAGGCCAGCAGTCACGTAGCTGCTAGTCACTGATAACATCTGTATTATAACTGAGGACAGAGGTCTGTGCTTGGCTTGGAGTGAGGCAGACAGGAGGAAGGAGGAGAGGAGGGACTGTCAGCTGAGGTCTAAGGCTATGCAAGAACAGAATGAAAGAGAGCCATGGATATGTATCCAATGAAAGTGCAGGGTCCATTGTATGATCTGCAAGGCATCGTTAAAGATTTCCAAGATGCTCTGCCTTCATTCATTCACTATTGAGCACCCACCAACTGCTTGGGCCAGGCTAGGTGCTCAGATCTCTCCCTGCCTTCAAGGAACACAAGGTTTAGCAAAGGAGGTAGCAAGCCAATTGGAGATTTGAGTAGCTTGTTAAAACACAAATTGCTGGGACTTCCTTGGTGGTGCAGTGGTTAAGAATCCGCCTGCCAATGCAGGGGACACAGGTTTAATCCCTGGTCTGGAAAGATCCCACATGCCGCGGAGCAACTAAGCCCGTGCGCCGCAACTACTGAGCGTGCATGCCACGACTACTGAAGCCTGTGCTCCTAGAGCCTGTGTTCTGCAACAAGAGAAGCTACCACAATGAGAAGCCAGAGCACCACAATGAAGAGTAGCCCCCCAGCCCCGCGCGCAGCAAGGAAGACCCAATGCAGCCAAAAATAAATAATTAAAACAAACAAACAAAAACAACCACAAATTGCTTGGTTCCATCCCTAGAGTTTTTTATTCAGTAGCTCTGAGAATTTGCATTTCTAACAAGTTCCCACGCTTGTTATGCTGATGCTGCTGGTCTGGGGACCACACTTTGACAACCACTGATCCAAACCAACTGAAATATGTTCTATAGTAAAATTAAGTATGGATTGGATTGCTGAGGGAGCATATAGAAGGAAGAGATGAATTCTGCCTGGGAGAATTCTAGAGTGGCCTTGAAGGATGGATGGATTTTGCCCAGCTACAGTGGAGGAGAAGAATAACGAAACATGGAACAGCTTGCGTGAAGACCCTGGCGCTCAGAAGGGGTCGGATCTTTGAGTAGTTGAGCTGGCTGGAACCCAGGTGGTATGTGAAGGGTGTGGAGGAGACAGGAACTTATACTGCAAGGAAGATAGAGAGGAAGGGAGCGAGAGTTCAAACTTTGGTACAGAGAGCCAGCGAAGGATTTCAGGCAGGTAAGTGGCGGACTTAAGAGTTGTGTTTAGAGAACTTTCTAAAAATAAGATCTATAGCTCATGGCTCCACACCAGACCTGAACTGGAATCTCTTCAGTTGGCAATGCATATTTAATAAGCATCCCAAGCAATTTTTGACCCACCCCAAGTTTTGAGGAGGGACTGGAGAAAACAAAGAACTGAAGCAGGATCAGTTAGGGAGCAGGTGTAAAAGGATAGAAAAGATTTAAAAGACGTGAGGCAAAATTCACAGGATTTAGTTACTAATTTGATTTGGTGAGTTTTAGTATGTGATAAGAGTTCAAGGCAAGGATAAGATTTCAGGGTTTGGTTTCTGTTTTCCAAGAGAGAAACAGCAAAAGACACAAAAGCAGATAAGGAGGCTGAAAGAAGACCATGGAGGTGGAAATGGACAGGGTCGTGTGGTGCAGTGGCAAGAGCGGCTTGGGAACGGGGGAACCTTGATCTGCGCCACCAACTCCGTGACTTTGCTGCTCTAGAACTTTCATCTTTGAGAGGACAGAGTAGACGATTTCTGAGTTCCTTTACAACTCTACAATGTCATATTACAAATTAAAACAAAACATTTTCATTAAATATAGAAATATAAGTACATAATCAGGGTGATAAACTATTGGAATGAAGTCCTGAGGGCTGCAGGGGAAATTGGTCTCTGGAGAGCCTGAAGAAGAGAAATGATGAAACCCTGATTGTTCCCACGTCTTGCCCAAGACCAATCCTATAGATTCGTCAGTGTTCAAATGAGCAAAAACTATAAGATGGTTTCTCTTTCTCTTGAACTCGGAAGACACCTAAGGAACCATCTAAAAACACTCTTCCAGTAAGTGATGGGAAATAATTCAGTTTGAGAGCCAACTAGACCTGGGTTCAAACCCAGAGTTGATGATCAGAGCCTTAGGCTCTCTAAATCTCAATTTCCTCATGTCTAAATGGGAGGAAAAGACCCAAGATGCAGATTCCTGAGAATTAAATAGCAGTTGACTTACCTAAAGTGTCTAGCATCTTGCCTGGCACAGAGTGGGTACTCAATTTGGTGACTGGGTAAACAGTATGGGCTCAGGAGGACTGCTTGAATCTGAGTTCCCAGCTTGATCACGTACTAGCTGTGGATTTGGGGCAAATTACTTAACCTCCCCAAACCACAGTATCTTCAACTGTGGAATGGAGATAACATTACTTATCTCTTATGGTCGTTATGAGGATCAAAAGAGATAATACACGTAAATAGATTAACTTGGCCTGACACAGCGTACACAGCTGCTAGTATCACCATAATCGTCCTTCATCTCCCTCCTTTATTCTGGTCGGAAATGTCTCTGACATCATTAGCCTCTAAATGTTGAGGGCAAGTTCCCTTGTTTGATTGATCTTCGTCTCTTCCTTATGCGTAACTGTACACAGTTGGTACTAATAAATGTCCTATTTTGTTTCTTACTGTTCCAAAGCAAAAAAAGTAAATTTCAAACAGTGCCTCCCCCACCCGCTAGCGCCAGAAAAAGGAACTACAACCAGGGGGCAGAGGAGCAGCTGCGTCCACGTTAAAGCCTTCCGGGGGAGGCAGAACTCCTTTGCCCTTTCTACTGCTGGAGCTGCTCATAAAGTTTGATTTGAATAAAAAAGCTGCCAGGCCTTCCTTTCCCTTCAAGAGCTTCTTCCGCCCTCAACACAGAGTCTGAGCGCCACGCAAGAGGCGGGGAGAAGCCCGAGGGGGCGGGACAGGAAGTGAGGTCACCCTCCCCGGGGTGAAAGGTAAGCGGAAGTGGTCTGTCTTTCTCTGCTGTAGGCCCGAGAGGTTGCTGCCGGTGAGTAGCGGCTGGGTCAGGGTATTATAATCCGCAGCCATCCGCGGCCTGGGGGTCGAGTTGCGGGGTGGTGCCGGGTGCTTTTCATTCCTCGGTCTCTGACGGCTTCGTAGCGGATCCTGTCTTGCGAGCAGGACCTGCGGGCGGCCTGAGCCGAGACGCAGTGAGCGCCGCTGAAGTTTCGGGCCCACAGCCTGAGCTGGCGGGTTTCTGAGCGGCCCCTTCTCTTTTCTCTGCAGACATGGGCAAGTTCATGAAACCCGGGAAGGTGGTGCTGGTCCTGGCCGGTCGCTACTCCGGACGCAAAGCGGTCATCGTAAAGGTACCAACCTCGCGAACCTGTGCCCCTTTGTATTCCGTGAATGGGGCGGGCGGGCAACTTGGAATTCAAGACCTAGTTTGGGGGCATTACCCACTGAGCATTGCGAATGGTGGGGGGAGGTGAATGCATGAGAGCTTTTGAGAGAGAAAGACGCATAATAACAAATGGGAGTTGAATTGGACAGCTAACACCCAACGCGTTCTCCATCAGAGGTTTTAAATAATACTAATGGCTGACATTTATTGAATGCTTGCTTGGTGCCTGGCACTGCCTTATAGGTGTCGTCATGTGCAATCCTTGCGGTAACTATAAGGTTATTTTCTACTGCGAAGGTTTAGAGATGTTAAGTTTAACCTGAGGTCAAACAGGTAGTAAGTGCTGCAGCTGGACTCCGTAAAAAGAGGAGAAATTGTTTCTAGTTAAAATGGTCACTTAGCATAATCTAGCCGTTCACTGTTTGCCTTTTACCTACGTCTTTAGCTTTTTATGAGATTTTCCTAAGCCCTGGCCACATACACCACTGCTGTTGACTGTTGGGGACACCGGGGCACCCTTGGTTCCCTTTCCTCCGTCTACCTGAGGCTGGTTTTGGAGTTAGGCAGCCAGGTTTGGAATCCTGCCTCTAACCATTCCTAGCAGTGCAATCCTGGAGGAGGCTAAGAGATGTTAAGTCCTGAGAACTAGTGCTTGGCATATAGCAATCACTTCATAATTGTTAACTATTGTTACATTTTAAATCTCTTACCTCCCAGGACCCCTTCCAGATTTTTCCTGGTGGGAAGGAAACCACCCTTTTCCTTGTTACTCTTTGGGCATCTAGCATAGCACTTAGAACATCTGCTTTGTGTCATTTTTATAATAGTGGGTCTCAGAGGCCTAAGGGTTGAGGGTGTTCTTTCTATACACGCCCTACATCTAGCAAAGGGCCTAAATAAGCAATAACATGTAATTGCTCATTCAGAACATTGATGATGGCACCTCAGACCGACCCTACAGCCATGCTCTGGTGGCTGGAATTGATCGCTATCCCCGCAAAGTGACAGCTGCCATGGGCAAGAAGAAAATTGCCAAGAGGTCAAAGATCAAGTCTTTCGTGAAAGTTTATAATTATAATCACCTCATGCCTACAAGGTGAGCGTTTCAAGAATGGGAATGAAAGTCACTTTTTCTAACTTTTCCCACTCTCTGCCCTGCTGAATAAGGAGACAACCTTGTAGCCACTCCAGTGGAAGAGACATCATTTTCAATTTGTCATTTGGCCGTGGTTTCCAGTGTTGCCTCTTTAATCCATCTTGGAAGTGTTCACTTAACTGTTGTTTTCTATTGATTTCCCTGACTTGGCAAAGCCGGATTGAAAAACCTCTTCCAACCTTGCTCTTGATCTGTCTCTCTCCTCACCTGAAAATTCTTTGAAGTGTTGAGTAAAGGTGGTTCCATTTGTTTCCAGCCACAGTAAACACAGGCATAGAATCTGGCCTGCCGCCTTCCACTCTCAAGGATAATAGTTATTATAGGGTAGGGTAGTTGTGGGAAACTGAGAGTGAATTGTGAAGTTTTTCAGTGGCTTGAATCTATGTAAATGAGTTTGTTAAAACTGGGCATTTCCAAAGAATATCATCAGGACTTTAGCACAGTTTTGATGATAGCTCCTGTGGAGTCAGACCTTAACATGCCAATGTCCCAGGAGTGGGGCGGAGGGGTGAAGGCCCTGGCAGCATGTGGGCTGCTCCTACCTTCCTGCCATTGTCCCCAGGTATTCTGTGGATATCCCCTTGGACAAAACTGTTGTCAACAAGGATGTCTTCAGAGACCCTGCTCTCAAACGCAAGGCCCGACGAGAGGCCAAGGTCAAGTTTGAGGAGAGGTAAGTAGGCTTTGGTAGTGAATGCTGGAGTATGGTTTCACTGTTCTCCATGAAGACAGTTTTGTCTTCTGTGATTCCTCCCCTCATTGGTGTCCTTTTTTCCCCCCTCTAGATACAAGACCGGCAAGAACAAATGGTTCTTTCAGAAGCTGCGGTTTTAGGTCTGTCTTGTTTCAGTCATTAAAAATACAAAAATACAAAAAAAAAAAAATCCATGTGTCTGCTTTCTTCTTGTTATTAGACTGGGAAAGAACATTCATACGATGAGAGACACTGGGTGGTGGATGAGGGACTGTGGGAAAATATAAAATAAAAGGTACATCTGCCTTTGTGAGACATGGGCTACTTCTGTCCATAGCCTCATAATCCTTTAATGGCCTAACTCTGGGTAAAATGTCATATTGAACTGTTTCCCCAAAAGAGCTACTCTGGACATTTTTAGGTGTGGAATTGTTTAAGCATCCCTGGCTTCAACCCATTACATATCTAGAGAACTGTTCCCCCCACCCCGCCCCGCCGTTGTGACAGCCAAAGGCCCCTCTGAGTGGACACCATCTACTTTGGATTAAGAGTCACTAACTTGAGGTGGTTTGTTAAACCGGAGTGCCAGATTTGGTAGGTCAGAATTCAGCATCTTGTCAAGTGATGTTGGTGCTGCTTGGACGAGGACCACACTGGAGAACTGCTCTAGATGGGGATGGACACCAACAATGAAGGCCTGAGCCACAGAGCAGCCATTCCTAGTGGGACCAAGGAGAGGTCCCCAAGTGGTCTGTCTAGCAGAGACAGGCAAGGAAGGGTGTGGTTCAAGGGGGTGGGGCTCTGGATTGTCACCACTGTGTTACAGGGAAGGCGTTTGGCCCTTCTATAGCATTTTACCTCTCATTGGGCACTTAACTGTGACTGGTGTTACTGATGAAATAGGTTCTCCAGCCAAGCTAATACTAAGTCACTAAATGGAACTAGGATTCAAATGGCCCTATTTGCCAAGCTTCACACTTGGCACACTTTCAGCTGGGGTGAGGAGTGGGGGCATGAGAAAGGGGCTCGGTAAGTTACTCTGAGTGGGAAGCCCTGGACTAGGTGAAAATAGAAAACTTATATCCTGCACTGTTTTATGTATATTCATTGGACTCATCTCACCCTTAAGTGTTTTTTGGTTTTTTTTTTTTTTTTTTTTGGCTGCGTTGGGTCTTCGTTGCTACGCGCAGGCTTTTCTAATTGAGTGGGGGCTACTCTTCGTTGCGGTGCGCGAGCTTCTCATTGCGGTGACTTCGCTTTTTGGAGCACGGGCTCTAGAGTGCAGGCTCAGTAGTTGTGGTCCAGGGGCTTAGTTGCTCCGCAGTATGTGGGATCTTCTCAGACCAGGTCTCGGACTTTTGTCCCTTGCGTTGGCAGGCAGATTCTTAACGCACTGCGCCACCAGGGAAGCCCCTCACCTTTAAGTGTTCGATGTCTCCAGTAAGTCACACTCACACTCACAAACGGAACTATATTTAAACCCTCCTTTAACTGAAAATTCAAGTTCAAATACTGTTCCAACCAGGTTTGTATACATGCATCACTTCCTAGCAATGTGACTTTGGGCAGGTTTCTGCACTTCTGTGCCTCACAAGTTTAGAATCTCATCGGGAAAACGGAACCAACTTCAAGGGGTTGTTTTGAAGGTTGAGTTAATTCATGGAAAGCAGAATTGGTATAGGGCACATAACAGCTCTCAAGTGATGGCTATTGCTACAGCTTCGTCAGCTTGATGTGGCTTTATCTGTCCTGGTTGCATTTCTCATTCAGTTATCAACACCTGCATGTTCTGGGCAACATTCTAAGCTCTTGGGAAATAGCCATTAACAAAGCAGACAAAATTCTACCAATAGGCCTGTGCTGGGATTGCTAGGTTGGGAATGAATGGCAGATTGGGGCCAGCATTCAGTTTGTAGTTGTTTGTGGGGTAACTTCCCCTGAGGCCTCACAGCTGGGGGAAGTTCGAAGACCCGGAAGCCACCCAGGGTTGGAGTACGGAAGGGCAGGGACTTTACTGAAATGAAAGTGAAAGCAAAGAGCCTGTGTAAGAACCATAAGAAGTGTCTTTCAGGCTCTGCTGGGGAGACCAAAACTCCTCAAAGTGCAAGCAAGACTTTAGTCGCGTTGGACCCTGCCAGTTTGTGCCAGCTCTGAAGCTTCAGCCCTTGCTAACTGGACCTTAGACCATGATGGTGAGAGGAGGGTCTTGGGGGTGGGGAGAATCCAAGAGGAATGCTCCTCTTGGCCAGGAATCTACAGGTATCCCAGGGCCTGGCAGGCAACCCTCTCCCTACCCATCTCTTAGACCTGCTACAGGTCTGGGGAGAGACGGCTGGGATGACCTCTCCGCAAGGGAGTTGGTCCCCTAATCCAGTGCCTCAGAGACAGTTCTATAACCTGCATCTCGGGATCGTGAATTCCTTGTGTGGATGTGCATTTTTCTGGAGAAAGAATCCATCGTTTTCATTAGATACTGAAAGGGTTCTGTGACCCCAAAAAGTTTAAGAATTGCTCCAACCTTTATCTCCTGAGATCTTCCTCAACAAGTTCTTCCCCTCCTTATATTTCCATCTAAATGTCACCTTGACCTCTCTTCAGGGCGAGGGGAAGAAGTGTTACTCTTCTGAGACCTAACCTTCCCCCTGTCTGCTGTGGTCCCCCCTTTCCCAACCCCTGATCGCCCCTGCTCGTGCTAGACTAAGCCCTCTGCGGGCTGGTCCTCTGTCTCAGCCTGTTCACCCTTGATCCTCGGTGCCCAGCACAGTGCCTGGCATGCAGTAGGTGCTCAATAAACAGCTGTTGAGTGAATGAATCTCATTTCCCTAGTTTCTTCAGTCTTTCTCCCTGATACTACCCCGTCTGTTACAAATATATAGGTCTCTTGCTTGGAAATTTTTCATTTGCCCCTCAAATGTTAAAGGAAGACACAGGCTCTAGAGGCCAGCCTGCCTGGTTCCAAATCCTGGTTCCTCCAATTGTGTGGCCCTGGGTAAGTTATTAGCCTCTCTAAAGTTTACAATCTAAGCCCCATTTCCTTATCTATTTGGTGGGAATGATGGTAACACTTCCACACAAGAATACCTACCTGCCACAATTAAACTAAACAATCCCTAAAATACACAGTAAAAACTGAGCATGCTGCTTGGCACATACTGAGTGCTCAATACATGTTCATTATTGTTAATATTGCCAGTTCCCCAGTTCAGCCACCCCTCACTCCTCCCACTCTGGTAAAAGTGCTCTCTTAAAGGGCCTTTACATATTAGAAAGGAAAGAAGGAAGGTGGATTCAGGAAACTGTATTTTTTTAATATAAATTTATTTTATTTATTTATTTATTTTTGGCTGTGTTGGGTCTTCGTTGCTGTGTGCGGGCTTTCTCCAGCTGCGGCGAGCAGGGGCCACTCCTCGTTGCGGTGCGCGGGCCTCTCATTGCGGTGGCCTCTCTTGTTGCGGAGCACGGGCTCTAGGAACGCGGGCTTCAGTAGTGGTGGCACGTGGGCTCAGTAGTTGTGGTTCATGGGCTCCAGAGTGCAGGCCCAGTAGTTCTGGCGCACGGGCCCAGTTGCTCCGCGGCACGTGGGATCCTCCCGGACCAGGGCTTGAACCCGTGTCCCCTGCATTGGCAGGCGGACTCCTAACCACTGCGCCACCAGGGAAGCCCAGGAAACTGTATTTTTAAAAAATCACCCTAAATTCATTATTGAGAGACAGAGTCTATTAATGACATTGTGATGTCTATCTTCCCAGAATTTTTATGCATTAATAAATATCCTCATGAATTAAAACATTTTAAATCATCAGAATAGGGAATGTATAGGCAGCTTTATATTTTGCTTATTGTGAGCATTTTTTCATGTTAAATGTTCTTTATTACTGTCTTTTAATTGCTGAATATTTTATACTTAGCTGTTTCTTGTTGGACATGTAGATTTCTTTTTTTTTTCCATTGTAAACAAGGCTACTGTAGTCATCCTTGTACGTGAACTGACCATCTCCTTACGATAAGCAGGACTGTTTTTTGTTGCTCAGTCTCAGCAGTCGTTCTCACGCCTCCTGGCAGAAGGCTTGTTGGCAGCACTGGGCGCAGCTGCGGCTCCTCCGCCTTAAACGTGTTGTTCTTCATGCCTGCTCTCCCTCAGGTTTCACGAGCCCCTCCTCTGCATTCTCCTTGGCTGGTTCTTCCTTATCCCCTGACCTCTTAGTGTTGGTTGCCCCAGAAATCAGCCCTTGGACCTCTACATGTTGATCTCATTTAATTTTGTGACTCTAAGTATCTCTGCTTGGATAATTTTCAAGTTTATACTCATGGCCTGGACCCCTTCCCTGGATGCCACATCGTAGAGGCAACCACCACTCTACATCTCTACTGGGATGTCAAATAAGCACTTCATCCCTAATACGTTCAAAGTAAACCCCAATCTCTTCCATCCAACGTATTTCCCATCTCGGCAAATGGCTCTCCTTCCCCTCAGTTGCTCAAGCCTAACAGCTTAGTGTCATCACAGACTCGTCTCTTTCTTCCACTTTTTTTTGTGGCACGCTTGCGCGGCTTGCTGGATCCTAGTTCCCCAACCAGGGATTGAACCTGTGTCCCCTGGAGTGGAAGTGTGGAGTCCTAACCACTGGACCGCCAGGGAATTCCCTCAATCAATCTAAACTCTTGACTACGCCTCACCACCTCCACTGCTACCACCTGATCCAGGCCATCAGCATTGCTCACATGGACACTGTCATGGCCTCCTAAGTAGTCTCCCTGTTAGTGCCCTTTCCCCACACCAGTCTGTTCACACAACAGCCAAGTTATCCTGTTAGCATTTAAGCCTGCCTGCAGCCTCCCACCTCACTTTATGTGAAAGGCCCTTCATGGCCCCACTCTGTTTTCTCTGTGACTTTATCTCCCACCACTCCCCCCTCACTCGCTCTGCTCCAGCCACATTGGTCTCCTTGATGTTCCTCAAATACATACAACAAACTCCCACCTCAGGGCCTTTGCACTTGCCGCTCCCTCTGCATAAGACTTTCCCCCACATATACACACGGCTGACTCCTTTATCTCCTTCAGGTATATGATCAAATATCTCAACGAGGCCTACTCTGATCACCCCAGTTAAAACTACTCCAACATTCTCTGTCCTCCCTCCTCTGTTTTTGTCCATAACACTTATCACTAACATACTGCAGATTTTACTTATTTATTGTGTTTATTATCTGGCTCATCCCCTAAAATGTAAACTCCACAGGGAAGTTTTCTCTGTTTGGTTCACTACTGTGAACAGGGCCCGACACGTGGTAGATCCTGGTAGCTGATCGTTGCATGAGTGAATAAGGAAACAAATGAGGGAGGGGACTTCCTGTAGCCCTCCTTTTCTTTTGCCTCTGTTTCATCACTCCTCTTCCTTTGTGTCTATGATGCTACCTGATCCTGGCCCTGGCCCTGACCATGCCTTCTTTTTCTTTTCTTTTTTAACATTTATTTATTTATTTTGGCTGCACCGGGTCTTAGTTGCGGCACATGGGATCTTCATTGCGGCATGCGGACTCTTAATTGTGGCATGTGAACTCTTAGTTGTGGCATGTATGTGGGATCTAGTTCCCTGACCAGGGATCGAACCCAGGCCCCCTGCCTGGAACACGGAGTCTTACCCACTGGACCACCAGGGAAGTCCCCATGCCTTCTTTTTCTTCTCTGCATTCCTTTATCTTTCCTGACCCCTGACTACGTATCTTCAAAGATCACATTTTTAAGGGCTCTGTCCCTGAATGAGTTCTTCCATCCTCTTGGCTTCTACCATTACCACATACTGTTCTAACCCAGAGTTCAATCCACCAAGTCCTGTCCCTGACACTCTGTGTCTTCAACAGCCTTGGGTTTGACTTACTTTGGCGCATTAGGGCCAAAGTTTTTTTGTTTGGTTGGTTTTATTTTTTGTGGGGTTTTTTGTTTTGTTTTTGGCCACACCACGTGGCTTCCAGGATCTCAGTTCCCCGACCACGGATTGAACCCAGGCCACAGCAGTGAAAGCCTGGAATCCTAACCACCAGGCCATCAGGGAACTCCCACCATTAGTTAACCTTGATGAACCTCAGGTTCCTCAACTATCAAATGGGGATTATTAAAACACAAAACATTTAACATAGCACTCATATATGCCGGGAACCACTTTTCCAAATAAAATTATACAGAGGTAGAAATTGCTATTCCCACTTTACAGATGAAGAAACCAAGGCACAGAGAGTTAAATAACTTGCCCATTGTCTTGGCAGTAGTAAGAGGAGCTGAATGTAAGCCCCGGAGTTTTGGCCCCAGAACTTGTGCTCTTAACTGCTATATTACACTGCCTCTCAGTACTGCTATGATGAACACAGATAGCATGAGATTTTATCTTAGCGGTTGTTAGGTTCTAAACTTGGCAAGTAAGGCAGAAGAATGCATGTAGTCAAATGAACCTCAAATCATTAACTCACCCCTAAGTATCCAGAATTTACAGTCTCTCAATGAGCTCAGTGTAAAATGGATCCCTTTTCTTTTTTCAATTGAGTACCAGATGGATACTGGCTTGCATTTAGAGACCAAGTTATCATGTTAGTTAAGTAAATAAATAGCATGTATAGTTGAATTCAGGTAAGTGACTACAGTCAGCCTGTGTTGTCCTTAAGAAGTCTGTGATAGAGAAGTTTCAGTTGGGAGTTGGAGACAGGAGGCAGTTTTGTGATACTTAAATGGGATGGAGCCCAACTGTGCCGATGACTTAGCAGGTCCCCAGTAACTACTGGCTCTCTTCCCTTGCCTGCTGGGTCAATGACATTATACCAAATCCTTGGACACCCAAGTCTGCAACCTCAGTGTTGCATTGCCTCTCCAGTCTGTCCCCTCTGTCGCTTTAATACAGCATCCGGAGTCTGGCAGCTTTTCCTCTTGAGATGTACTCATCTGTGTGTGCTCCTTGTGCCCAGTGCCAGGGGTTCAGGTCAGCTCCTGTCACGTCTGTGAGAATTAGAGCCACAGATCTGGGCTTGTTCTCCCCACTCCCCAGTTCCTGCTGCTCCAGTTCATCCTGCCATCACTGCCAGCTTTTTTTTTTTTTTTTTTTTTAAGTATAGTTGATTTACAATGTTATGTTAGTTTCAGGTGTACAGCAGAGTGATCCAGTTATACATATATGTATTCTTTTTCAGATTCTTTTCCATTATAGGTTATTGCAAGATACTGAGTATAGTTCCCTGTGCTCTATACAGGAGGTCCTTGTTTATCCATTTTATACATAATAGTGTGAATCTGCTAATCCCAGACTCCTAATTTATCCCTCCTTCACCCCTTTTCCCCTTTGGTAACCATAAATTTGTTTCCTATGTCTGTGAGTCTGTTTTTGTTTTGTAAATAAATCTGTGTCTTTTTTTTAGATTTCACATATAAGTGGTATCATATGGTATTTGTCTTTCTTGACTTACTTCATTTAGTATGGTAATCTCTAGGTCCATCCATTGCTGTAAATGGCATTATTTCATTCTTTTTTATGGCTGAGTAATATTCCTCTGTGTGTGTGTGTGTGTGTGTGTGTGTCACACACATATATATATAACATCTTTATTCATCTGTTGATGAACAGTTAACTTGCTTCCATGTCTTGGCTATCGTAAATAGTGCTGCTATGAACATTGGGGTGCATGTGTTTTTTTGAATTAGGGTTTTCATCTTTTCCAGATATATGCCCAGGAGCAGGATTGCTGGATCATATGGGTAACTCTATTTTTAGTTTTTTAAAGAGCCTCCATACTGTTTTCCATAGTGGCTGCACCAATTTACATTCCCACCAACAGTGTAGGAGAGTTCCCTTTTCTCCACACCCTCTCCAGCCTTTATTATTTATAGACTTTTTAAGGATGGCCATTCTGACTGGTGTGAGGTGATACTTCATTGTAGTTTTCATTTGCATTTTTCTAATAATTAGCAATATTGAGCATCTTTTCATGTGCCTGTTGGCCACCTGTATGTCTTCTTTGAAGAAATATCTATTTAGGTCTTCTGTCCATTTTTTGATGACCGGATTGCGCTCTTTTCCACACTGTGTCCATCACCTCACTCCCCCTTTCAGAAACCTTCACCAATTCCCCATTTTCCCACTGATAAACTCTCTGGCCTGAATTGTTTTGTTTGTTTGTTTGTTTTTCCTTGTATCCATTCACCAGTGGATGGACGTTTTTGAATTTTTTTTTAAACTGTAATTATGAAACTTTTAAAAATAAATTTACTTATTTATTTATTTAAAGCTATTTATTGAATAGCATTGCCAATTACTAGATTTTCAAACAATATGTATAATTAGATCAAGATTTAAAGCAGAAGTAAAAAGAGGATGGATTAAAGACTGAATCCAACTTTTATTTTTCATATTTATTTAAAATCAAGCCATCTGGGCTTCCCTGGTGGCGCAGTGGTTGAGAGTCCGCCTGCCGATGCAGGGGACATGGGTTCGTGCCCCAGTCCGGGAGGATCCCACATGCCGCGGAGCGGCTGTGCCCGTGAGCCATGGCCGCTGAGCCTGCGCGTCCAGAGCCTGTGCTCCGCGGCGGGAGAGGCCGCGGCGGTGAGAGGCCCGCGTACCGCAAAAAAATAAAATAAAATGAAATAAAGCCATCTTTTTCAAATAAAAATCCAGATTTCTGGTTTCCCTTAGAAATGGGAAGATATAGGATACTGACACCACATTCCATGTGAAAAAACTTGGCTAGAGCCGAGAAGGGGTTGCCACTTTAGTTGGGACATGCTGTCTGCAGGATGTAAGAGTCCCCACCTCTCCATATCACACTGCACCTGCTCCCCTGACTCATTGATGTCATGTAACTGACCCTGAAAGTCACTGATTATTTCTCACTACTCATTAACTGGCATTATTTGGTCAAGCCCTAGTTTTCTTCTGCTTAAAATAGAGTGAACTCACACTGAATTATTCAACGCCCACTGTAATATGTTCCCGTTCTGTCATTCGTTCACTTCATTCATTCACTCACTTCATTCATTCATTCAGCACGGGTTTACTGAATGCCTGTTTTGTGCCAGGGACTCTGCTGAACACTTGGGACACAGAGATGGCCAGGACAGAGTCCCGTCCTCCCCAGTGAGCTCACACTTCCCTGAGCTGACCTTATTTATCAGGCTTCCAACCACAGGGTGAGCTCTCCATCCCACAAACAAAGGTGCATTTATTCCCATCCCTGGTGTCACTCCCCTGCCCATTTGTCAGCTCTCTCTGGATCTGCTCCAAATCACACCCAGCCTGAAAGGCTGCTTGGTACAGCAGAAAGGGTGGCAGTCATGGGACAAGCTGGGAGATGTGGGGTAAATTACTCCCCTGCTCTGAGTTTGATTTCTTCACTGTAAAGCATAGACTAAGAGTCGAGAGTCAGACTGCCTAGGGCCAAATGACTTCGGGTAAGTCACTTGACCTCTCTGAGCTACTGTTGCCTCATCTGCCAAATAAGAAGAGGGTGTTTATTTCATAAGGTTGTTGCAAGACATGAGTGGTATAATCCATATAAAGGGCTTAGCACATGTTAGCTGGTAGTCTTATGACATCTTGCAACTGTAAGCTCCTACTGCTCCTCGAGGCCTCCCTAGTTGTGTCAACCCCTTTGGGACGGTCCCTCCTCCAAATTCCCGCTGTCCTCCACCATCAGCCTCTCCTCCACCATCAGTCGTGTGATTGTGCACTGTCTTGAGTACCGTTTGTTTGTCTGTTTGAAATATTTATTTATTTTGGCTGTGCTGGGTCTTAGTTGCAGCATGCGGGATCTTCGTTGCGGCATACGGACTCTTAGTTGTGGCATGCGTGCGGGATCTAGTTCCCCGACCAGGGGTCGAACCCAGACAGGCTGCATTGGGAGCGCAGTCTTACCCACTGGACCACCAGGGAAGTCCCTTGAGTACCGTTTTATACAGACCTAAGCGCTGGACCCTTTTCTTCCACTGCCTGTGTCGTGCCCAGTACCTCATAGCAGGAGCTCAATCAGTGTTTGTTAAACTCTGGGTCTCCAGGAATGACCCAGCCGTGGCTGCTGCAAAGGCTCCTGCCTTTCAGAGCAGCTGCGATGGGGGCAGCCAGGCTGGGCCAGGACAAGCCCAGGGCAAGGTAAAGGGGTTGGGCTGTTCTCGGGCTGAGCACCAACTCTGCTCCTGGAGTGTCCAGAATAGCGGCCCCCTTTCCCTGGGTCATTCATTCTCTGGAAAGGCAGGTGGATGTCTGGTTGTTCCCCTCTGCTCCAATAGGCCCTCCAAGCCCTTCAGGAGGAACAGGCCAAACTAAAGACCAGGCTACAGGAGCTGAAAAGGAAGCTCAGGGACAACCCCCAAGACAAGGTGAGCTGGGAGGGGGTATGGCCTGGTAGAAAGAGCTGGGGAGGTCTTGGTTTCACTACTGCCTCTGCCATTTCCTTGCTGTGTGACCTCGAGTGTGTTACTTGAACTCTCTGAACCTGTCTGCTTCTCTGTAAAGTGGAGCTACCTACCTCACAGGCTTGTGTGAGGACAAACTAAGATTTTGTATGTAAAGTGCCAGTACATGCTTGACCCACATGCATCCGCTTAGTTACCCAGCTCTCCTCTCAGTGTTCATCCCTGGCACTCAGCATCAGTGGCATGTAATTGGGGGTGCTTTCCTCCTGGGAGTGGGGCGCTCTCCCAACCCTGAAATCTGCATCAGCCTCTCCTCCCCCACCTCCAGGTCCCATTCCCAGTGCCTGAGGCCCCCCTGGTGTTCCGAGGAGACATTCAGCAGGGCAAGGAAACAACCAAGTCTGTGGTTTCTAACCTGCGGATCTGTTACCCTCTGCCTGGAGGCTCTGCTCTGGTCACCTTTGATGACCCCAATGGTGAGCTCCGGGAAGCCTTGGGAGGGAGGCTGGGAGGCTTCCTAAGCACTGAGCCTGCTCCCCCACCCAGTGGCCAAGCAGGTGCTGCAGCAAGCGGAGCACAGGATCGATGTGGAAGGGTTCCGACTGCGGGTGCAGGTCCAGCCCTTGGAGCTGCCCATGCTGACCACCATCCAGGTGACAGAACGGCAGCGCCCTGGGATCTGCACGGGGCCCCATGCACCTGGGCACAAGGGAGTGGGGTGTGCCTGGGATGACTCCCTCCTGCCTCCCCCTAGGTGTCCAGCCAGATGAATGAACAGAGAGTACTGGTCAGTGGGTTTCCTGCCGGGCTTAAGCTAAGTGAGGAGGAGCTGCTGGACAAGTTGGAGATCTTCTTTGGCAAGAGCAAGAACGGGGGTGGCGATGTGGAGACGCGGGAACTGCTGCAAGGCAGTGTCATGCTGGGCTTCGCTAAGGATACAGGTAAGGGCCTTGTCGGCGAGATGAGAGCAGAGGCACCAGGCCACAGGAGCGGGGAGCCCTTGATGCTGAAGGTCCCCCGCTCCCTGTCCCTGCAGTGGCCCAGCACCTGTGCCAGACGGGCCAGTTCACAGTGCCACTGGGTAAGCAGCAGTTCCCTCTGAGAGTCTCTCCCTACGTGAGTGGAAAGATCCAGAAGGCTGAGGTAAGTGGGAAGGTGGAAGATGGGGACTGGACCTGGTAGCCTGTCTGCCTGCCAGAAACTTGCCCAAGGAAGGACCACAGCCCCAAAACCCCACTGACCTACCCGCTACCAACCTCTCCAGGCCTCCTGCCCCCTCCCATACTCCCACGGTCGCCACCTGCCCCGACCTCTGCCCCGCCCCGACCCCCCAGCCCAACCTGCACGAGCCCTTGCCCAGCTCCTGGCTCCTTTTCCAGGTCAGGTCCCTGACAGTGCCCCACTCGGTGCTGGTGCTCAACATTCCCGATGTCCTGGATGGCCCGGAGCTACAAGACGTCCTGGAGATCCACTTCCAGAAGCCCACCCGTGGGGGTGGGGAGGTGGAAGCCGTGACAGTCATGCCCCTGGGACAGCAGGGCCTGGCGGTCTTCACTGCCAAGTTGGGCTAGGAGCCTGCCCTGCTCATCACCCCCCGCCCCTCTGCCAAGGTTCTCAAACCAGGCTGGGGTTGGACGCATATACAGGAGAGAGAGATCATGCCGGTCAACGGCAGGAGGGACTATGAGTTGTGAAACGCTGCCCCGAGAACAGTAAAAGCGCCTGCATTGCATGATCTTCTTCCTCATTTCGTTTCAAGAAAGGAAACTCGATTAGGCCATGGAAGAAGGCTGCGGGGAGGGAGAAACCCTAGCCTTCCACTAGCAGCACTGGCCTTCCACAAGCTCCCCTTCCCCTCCACTATCAGAGGCAACATCCAGGACCCAGGGTTTGGCTTTTTATTGACACAAACACAAAGGCAGCTTCGGTAACCATAACGGGGTGGGTACACAAAAGTGAAAATCGCACTTCACACATTTAGGCCTCGTTCAGGTGATGAAGAGGCTGAGCCCCTCCCCCCACCTCCCAATGGCAGTGGCTTGGGCAATAACCCGCCCTAATTCCAGATCCAAGGGCAGAGGGACTTACACCCCTAGCCCCGGGAAGTCCCCACTTTGGTTCCAGTGGCCCAGGTCCTAAACCTCCGCTTTGACCCCCTGTTCCATCTCCCCACCCATGTAAACAAAGTTTGGGGCTGAGTCTGAAAAGCTGCCTCCCTGCTCTGAGGAGACAGTGGTCCTCCGTGACTACATGGGGAACGTGCTTCGATTTTTACTTTGGTCCCAGAACAAGAGACAGATGGCATCGCCTCTCAGAGCTCTGGCTGGTAAGTGCCACACTTAGCTGCAAGGCTGAAAAAGCTTCCCCGCCTCTTTCGCCTCAACCACCATAGAGAAATGACAGCCCCAGAGACAGGACATGGCACAGGCCCCCGGAGGCTAGGGGCTGGCCCCCCACACACCGGCACACACACAGATTTTTGGCAGTGCTATGGGACTGGGGAGCAGCGAAACCCCAGCTCCAGCAGAACAAGGAAGGCACTGGGGAGGACGGGGGGAGGAGGTATGAGGCAGGGACCCCTACACACACAAGCAAGCTTTCCATTGCTAAGGCACTGAGAACAAATCCAGAGAACTCAGTGAAGAGGAGGGGGCTCCGTGTCCCTCCCATAGAGTGGTGACCTAGGGCAGCAGGTCTGACTCCCGCCCCTGCTGGAAGAGGCACCCCTGCTGGAGAGTGGCAGAACCCCTGGAGGTGGGAGAAGCCGATTGTGCTCGAGAAATTGGGGACAAGAGGACGAGGCCTTACAACAAGGTGGGCGCTGGCTGGCCCGGGTTGAAGGGACACTAGGGCGACACAGGGACATGCTGGATTCACACAGATTGGCCCCATATCCTGAGCTGGCATTTCGATTCTTTGGGGAGGTGTGGGGCGGGGGCAGGAGGGCAGACGAGGCGGAGGCGGAAGCACAGGGAACAGGACGGGAAGGGATTGGCTAACCTTGGCACAAAAGCAGCACAGCGAGGCCCGGGGAAAGGGTGGGGGCAGGAAGCGGCCGGCCTCTCTCTGACCCTCCCTGTCCCCTTGGCAGGGCCCAGACATCCAAGTGGTCACTTCCCAACCTCTTCAGAGGGCAGGAAGTAGGGAGGGGGAAGCCCTGACTAAAGAGGAAGAACAGGACAGGGGAGAGGACATCACCGCAGAGACCTTGGGGGGAAAGAGGGCAACGCATTGTGATAGAGGATGAACCACGAGGGTCTGGTGGCCAACAGCACGTGGCTTCCCAGCTTCTCTCTTCCCCGGGCCCTGAGGGTCTCCCAGCCCCCTGCCTAGTTCTCCTTCTCCGGCCCAGGCACCAGGAGGACTTTGCCCACGTTCCTCTTCTCCTGCATCTGCCTCATGGCATCCGCCACCTGGAGAGGAAGACAAGACTCTGCTCCCAGCGCCATTCGGCCCATCCAGGGAGCCGGCCTAAAGGAGTCAGCCCTCCTCCTCCCAGGACTCCTCCCCTAGGGACCCCAGCCTTCACGGCTCCCATCCAGGCCCTCCCTGCAGGGCCATCACACTCACCTTCTCGAAGGGCCACACGGAGTCGATGTGGGGTTTGATGTGGCCCTGGTTGTACAGAGCCACGAGGCGGGTCACCACACCGCTGACCAGCTCCGTCTCGCCCTCCAGGTAGCCCAGGTGGAAGCCACACACGGCTCGGTTGGCCGGCAGCAGCTGCAGAGCTGTCACACTGAACTGATTCCACCATGTGCGCGCCACGGCCATCAGGTTCCGCTTGGGGCCCGTTAGCAAGTTGGCCATTCCTGAGGGACGAGGAGACACAGCCTGTGAATCCAGGTGCCAGGCACATTCCTGTGTGTCTGGATCCAAGCTCATCTGCCCCCTGCGGGCCCCTTACAATTATCCATACCGGCACCCGGGAGTGACAGGAGAACCTCCCACCTGCTGGCTACCTGGCCCAGATGGACTCTAGCCGACTCAAAGATTGCTCTAAGCTTTATATATTTATTTTTGGTGTGAAGTAGTTTTTTAAATGGAAATGCAACTTGCCCAAGAAGCCCAGGAGGTAGGACAGAGGAAGGCAGACTGGTTGATACTGCATCAGGAATAATCCCCAAACAAGAACACAGAGAGAACACAGAATTTGCTATGACTCATGAATGAGAAGGAGAGTAGCTACACCCAGGAGGGAGCAATGTGAATGCAATATCCAGCACCATGCTAACCGTGATGCTTCCTACAGAGCACCGGAGTCTCTGTCCGTTCTGCATTCAAAAGCCCCGGGCCCCTATATCCTACCCCTCAGACCCCACCCTGCTTCCCCTAACTCCCCCTCCAGCCCCGGCCCACTAACTCACCATAAGTGACTACTTTGCCCATGGGTTTGAGGAGGTTGTAGCCCTTGGCCGTATCTGACCCACCCAGAGGGTCCAGGACGATGTCCACTCCTGTCAGAAAGTAGGGGGCCCAGGAACAGCATTAGGATTCACAGATCTGGAGACGCCCCTCCCTGTCCCATGCCATCCTACCCCTTCCCACTCCCTGACCCCACCTTTGGGAGAGATCTTCTTGATCTCCTCTACGTAGTCAGTCGTGTGGTAGTCGATGGGGTGTGTGACTCCGCTCTCCTTCAGCACCTCATGCTTGCTGGCTGAGGCCGTTCCGAACACCATCACATTCTCTACTGTATGGCACAGCTGCACGGCAGCCATACCCACACCCCCTAAAGCAAGACACTTTCATAAAGAGGGGATATAGAGTCGTCCAGCCACCACTCTCCATTCTCACCTCTCAAGGATCCAGCCCATCACCTTCATTTTGCCTGGGCTCATCTTGAGGCTTTCTCCCATCATTCCATGTCTAATTTCCAAGATTGAGAACTGGGGGGAAGGTGGCTGGCAAGGAGGGGGTGCTGGGCAAGGGCACGTTGCTATGGGTAGCACACCAGGCTGGACCTGGTGCCTGAATGCTACCACGGCAACAACACTGCAGAGGCCTCTGGGCACCATAGGCTGAGGCAGCTAGTGTTGCCATGACAACAGTCCAGACAAGCAGCAGGGAAGAGGCCCGGAAGGAGATCTGGGTGGGGTAAGGAAAGGGGATAAATGGAGGGTGCCTGTCACCTGCAGCCATGTGTACCAAGACGCTGTGGCCAGGCCGTAGGTTGCCAAAGTCAAAGAGGACCATGTAGGCTGTGATATAATTGACCAGCAATGCAGCAGCTTCTTCAAAGGTCATGGCCTCAGGCATTAGGAAGGTCTGGGCCGAAGGCACAGTCACCTCCTCCTGCCACATGCCTGACCGGATCAACACCATCACCCGGTCCCCGACCTTGAAAAATGGAAAAAGAAACTGATTCACTTTGCTGTACAGCAGAAACTAACACAACATTGTAGATCAACTATACTTTAATTTAAAAAAAAAAAAAAAAAATGGAAAAAGAGCATCATTCATTCACTCATTCATTCACCCACTGGTAATTTATGACCTTCTACTATGCACAAGGCCCTCTTCCTGGCAATGAAGTAACAGTACAAGCAGCAGCGGTACTCGTGGTAATGGTTATAATAATAACAATAGTAATAATAATATCATCAATAACAACTTATCTTTACTGACTGCTTACCAAGGCCAGGCCCTATTGTAAGTGCTCTACATATAAACACTCAATCCTCACATCAGCCCCCTGAGGAAGATACTATCCTTATCTCCATTTTACAGATCTTACACTTTATTATTGTGTAAGATCCCTGAGTGCAAGAAGCTTACAGCATGAAATATTGAAGAGACCAAACTGCTTAGGTTTAAAAAAAAATGGGCTCCACTGTTTACTGACACTATGACCTTGGGCAAATAAAAATTATCTAACCTTTCTGAGCCCCAGTTTTCCTATCTGTAAAACAGGGCAGTTAACGAGGATTAAGTAGCAAAAAATCAGTGGTTTTTAGCCTAATGTCTGACACATAGTAAGAACTTCGTAGTGTTAGCTGATAATAAGGACAACAATGATGACAATATCAGAAGCAAGGAGGGGACGTCACCAATCCATTAACTGAAGGAAGAGGGCCGTATGCTGTAAGGACCATACCGAAGTGCAGGTAAAGGCCTCTGAGCAGTTAGGGCTGTTACCTCAGGAGAAGTATCTGAGCCGCCACTGGGGGCTCAGAAAGAAGCTTCACCCAGAGACTGGGGGGAGGAGTGATGGCCAAGGAGAGCCACACAATCCCACCTACCAGGAAAAGGCATCCCCCCTCCCCTTCCCCATACCCTCAGCCACCTGCACAAGAGCCTCCTTGCAGGAGGGAAAGGGAGCAAAGGAAGCAGAGCCTTCCCCTCCAGTTTAACAACTGGGGTCAAGGGGAGGATAGGGGAAAGGGGTCAGTCTCCAGAGGAAGGCCTCTCATGGTCCTCTGAAGAGCATGGAGAGGGAGGTGTGGGTGCTGTTCCAGGACAATCCGAGTCTGTCTTGGTCCCTGCCAGGAATGATGGGAATTCTGTACATTAACGAGACTTGGGATCCATGGGGCAGGGGCATGGGACTCCCACACATACCCTTTTTCATGTCCACACTCCACTGAGGAGGAGTACTGAGGGCAGAGTAGGACCTTTCTCTGCAAGCACTGGCCTGAGATGAGGTCTGAGCAATGGAAGCATCCCACCCCAGGACTCAGGACTAGTGGACTCAGAAATAACCCAGGAGAGCTGGGGAAAGTGTAGTGGTCAGTCCAGGTGGTGGCCAGTCGCAGATTTGGCCCAGAACAAGGTCCACTTACCCAGGCTAATGCTCACCCCTCAGCCCATTACAGGGCAGGCCCATGACCCTTCCCCAGCCCAGATATCAGGAGGGAGCGGGGGCTCTCCCCTCCGAATCCAGCCTCTTACATCATATTCTTACCCTGGACAGGATATCCTGTATTTACGAAGCGGAAAGTGTGGGGAGAAGAGGTTAGGTGGTTGGCCTTCAGCAGTAATATGAACTATTACTCCCCCCACCAAAAAAAAAAAAAAAAAAAAAAAAAAATTCTTCTTAGCACCTTCTTAGAGTAGGATTATTTAGAAGTCAGTGGAAAGGGTGGGGCCAGAGCTGATTCCACGGAGAAGCCCTTTAAGGAGGAAGGAGACGTATGCCTGTACAATAAATCCAAAAATTCCAGCTCTGAGCTCTGGGACCCGCAGGTCTGGCAAGAAGAAAGTCTGCATTTGATGAGTCTCTCTTGCAGGGGCCAGATTTGAAAAGAAACCCCTAAACAAATGACGTGCAAAGGCCTCACCCCAAGTCTCTCAAGAAGTTGGCCACTTGAAACTCTCCGGTGCCTGGGGCTGTCGCCAAGATTAATGATAAACAAAAAGGAGTCACAGACCGGCAGAGCTGGGCCAACCTGCTCACGGTGCCACACCCCCCTCCCCAGTCCAAACGGGCACCGGCCCGGTTTCTCAGTAGAGGGTCCTCTACGAGAAGACAGAGGTGGGTTCCGCCCAAAGTTCCCAAGGGCAGCCCGGGGCCGTGGTCCGCTGGCTGAGTCACCGGAGGAGGAGACAGTGCAGTCACGGGAGACAGAGAGCCCAAGACAAAGATCCAGACACCCAGTCTCGCCCCCCACCCCACCCCGTCCCCACTCTCACCCCCACCCACCCCCGATCAGACTGGCAGTATAAGGCCGGTGCGCGGGAGGAAGGGGCGGCAGGCTCCCTCTCCTCCATGATGGGCGTGCCTGTCTCTAAGGCCCTGCTCTGGGAGGGGCCGCCTCACACCCCCACAGACCACGGGGCTGCATGTGACTAGGGCTCTGGCACGGCCCTGCGCCCCCGCCCAACCCCGACTACATAGCTCTTCGGGCTCCCTCGCGGGAAAAAGGTACCGACCGTCACTCAGAGTCACAGACCACAATTACCCGCGGAGTGTTTAGTGGGCAGGGGTACAAGATAGGTTTCACGGGTGGTGGGAAGGGGCCTTAAAGGTTATTGTGCGCATGCGCATAGGCTCCTTATTGTTTCCCCACCCACCCAGCACCAGCACCGTTTCGGGGCGGCGGCCACAATTAAAATGTTTGGGGAGGGGGCAATTACTTCATCTCAACCTCCCACCCCCAAATATAAATCCAGTTTTCCAGGAGTCTCAGAGCACAGGCTCCTTTCCTACGTCTTCCATGCCCGTCTACCCGGGTTCGTGCCAGTTTTCCCCGGCTCTGCCACACCTATGGCGCCCGCCCACTCGTGCCCCACTGCCCCGTGGCCCGCGCAGCCTCTCCCTGCCCTGCCCTGCACTGGCCCGCTCACCTTGCGGTCGTTAACTCCCTCTCCCACAGCGATCACCACGCCCGCGCCCTCCATGCCTGGAGTGAGGGGCAGCGGCGGCAGTCGGTCGTACAGCCCCTGCCGGGCCATAAGGTCGGCGAAGTTGAGCCCGCAGGCCTTGACGCGCAGCGTCAGCTGGCCGGTCCCGGGGGCCGGGGGAGCGGCCGGCCGGGTCTGCAACTTCACCTTGTCGTAGCCACCGAAGCCGGTGAGCACAAGGCAGCGCAGCGGCGGCGGCGAAGGGGCGACGGGCCCCTCGGAGGCCGCGGGTGGCTGGGCGTCACCGGCTGCCTCCTCCGCCTTCGGGAGCTGCGAAGAGGCATCTTCTCCAGCCCCTGCCTCGGCCACCGCCACCACGGTGGCCGCCTCGGCTACCTCTCTCTCGGCGGACATGGCTGGGACGCTCGACGTGCGCGCACAGCTGGACCGAGAGTGCACCGCTGGGGAAGGCGGGGCGCGAGTCAGGACTTGCTAAGGCTGCGGACTCCGAGCGGGCGGGGCGGGGCGCCGGGACGGGGGCGGGGCCTCGAGCGCGGACTTAAAGGGCCAGGGCCACCGTGCAGGTGCGGCGCGAGCGCGAGAAGTGGAGAGGAGGCGCTTACTGGGTACGGGCCCACGCGAGGTCCTTCTTGGGATCATGAAGACTGCGAGTTAATTTACTTATTTATTCATAATAATTAAGCTAAAAATATATTAAGGGACAATCTGAAGGACGATCCCAAAACCTGAGCTTACATCAGATGTGGGGAGCCAGCCACCTGTGGAGCGGAACCCAACCGAGTTGTTCCTCAGGCTCTGACACGACCCATATGAGACCCATTCTTTGCTTGCAGTGGCAAACTTGGAGCAGGGTGACCGAACCATCTGACTTTGTTAAAGCTCTGTACTTCAATCGTCCTTTCTGTAAAGTGGTGATGGTGTTGCTTGCTCTAATTAATCTAATTGATCTTCGGATGCTGTGCTCATCTGCTTCGACATTAGCCGCCCAGAAACACTGGACAGTGTCCTCAAGAAGGTGGGAGCCTAGGGAAGCAGGACGGCTAGACTGAGGGGGACCAGAAAACACATGGGCCAGGAGGAGGGAATTACAGCTGAGCATGGCCATCACGGAGAGTGTGTGTGAAGCTCTCACCCTTCCCAATCCCCCCCCCCGACTTCCTGGAAATCAGTCCTCAGAGCTGGATATGACATCTGGGGGGGATGGGGGACAACAGGGAGGAGTACTCAAGGGACTTCTCGTCCACCCTCCCCATCTCCTTGGGTGTGGGAGCCCCAGATGGAGGGGATAGGAATGCTGCTGCTGGAGCTCAGGAAAGCCCTGCGGTCTCCTCTCCAGGCCCCTATCTCCATGAGAAAAGCCCATGGTGAATGGACAGAAGTCGGCTAAGGCAGCCCCAGTTCCCAGGGAGGGGAAGGGAGGGCGGGATTGGTCTGTTCCCAGGAGCAAATTTGGGAAAGGGGATGGCAGACCCTTCATGGCCACTGAGGTAGAAGCAGGGCCCCACCCCTGCCCTCTCCTCCCTTCCCTTCTCCCACACCCTTCCTGCTTTCAGCCCAAGCGCACCACTCTCACCTCCTTGCTTACTTACATGGGAGAGCCCAGAGAGGTGCATGGTAAAGATAAAATTAAATCGAGTATCCTCTATTTAAAGAAGCGCTTTTAAACGGTAAAAGATGCCATGCAAATGCAAAACAGAGGTTTGATTATTGTTAGACTCCGAATCAAGCCTGAAATCACTTTAGAGCTTGTCTCTGGCTCCAGAAGGGCTGTCACCCTGGGCAGTTCTATCTTCCTCTTCTTTGTCCCCGTCTCCGTCTCCCCGAAGCATCCACCAGAGGACGCAGCTTCCCCAAAACTTTCCACCCTGCGCTTGGCTGGAGAAACTCTGTCCTTGCTTCCCTGATCGCCCGTGCCCGCGGTTAAATCACCGCAGCCCCAGGCCAGGCCGTCCGTTGCCATGGTAACGGAAAGCCAGGGCGTCACCATTGTCCGGGTGGGTGTGTTGGAGTCCTTGCCTATACATCCCCAAGACTCCCTGCCGGGACTTTAGAGTAGGGGAGGGAGACCGAACCAAAAAGTCGCCCTTTTTCCCCCTACCTTCTCGCGCCCCCTTCTGTTCAGAAAGTGGATGGCTTCCCCCGCGCGTGTCCGCACTAGCACACCGGCGTTCACGCGTGGTACGCAGAAGGCCCAAGCCTCGCGCTTGTGCAGCTCCCACCCTACCCCTCAGAACTTTCCCCGAACTCTGCCCCTCCCCCATCGCTAGGGAAGTCAACTCAGTCTAATAACCCGGTTCAGCACGTCCCAAACCCGCAGGGGCCCACTAGACCAAACCCGCGCGCTAGAACCTTTCTCCTGAGCCCCAGTTTCCCCGGGGCTCCGCCCCGCTCCTCTGGGCCCCGCCCCCAGGCAGTGCGGGCGGGAGGCGGGGCCGGGGGCGCGGCCGCCGGGCTGGGGGCGGGGCGCAAGGGGGGCCGAGGCCCCGGGCGGGGGCTCGGCGCGGGCCCGAGAGATGCCGGTGTCGGCGGCCCGAGCGGCTGCAGCTGCAGCGGCGGGGGAGGCGGCAGCGGAGCTCGGGAGGGGGGCTGCGCGGGGGGCCGGCGCGTAGCCGGGACTATGGAGGGGCAGAGCGGTCGCTGCAAGATCGTGGTGGTGGGGGACGCGGAGTGCGGCAAGACGGCGCTGCTGCAGGTGTTCGCCAAGGACGCCTACCCCGGGGTGAGGAACCGGCGTCTTGGGAGGGGGGCGCTGAGGCCGCGGGGGCGGGTGACTGGGGCCTGGGGGACGGACGGAAATGGGTGCTGGGGTAACCAGGGATCAGAGAGGGGCTTGGAGGACTGGGGAAAGCGTTGGGGTTTCTGAAAGGACTGCAGAGGTTTTGGGTGGGAGGCATTGGGGAGCAGGGTGAGATGAATGGGGTTTGGGAGAACCGGAGGATCCCGGAGGGGGCGCTAGGGGAATGTCGGGGGTCTTGGGCATTGGAGAGGGGAAGAACTAGGGCCTGAAAGGACCGGGAGGGGGTCCGGGAGCCTAGCAGAGATTACGCTGAGGCAGCTGCTCCCGGGATCTCCCCTTTGCCCAACACCGGACCAACTTGTGTCCTCGGGCTGGGCTGCACGGGGTGTGGGAATGAGGAGGGCATTTGTCTGGGGTGAGCACTGGAGGATCTCATCTTGAGCCATTCGTGTCTGCAGAGTTATGTCCCCACCGTGTTTGAGAACTACACCGCGAGCTTTGAGATCGACAAGCGCCGCATTGAGCTCAACATGTGGGACACTTCAGGTAGCCAAGTCCCTCGGGGTCACCCTGACTTCCAAGGCCCCCACCCTGCTCCCTCCCTGGACTAGACCCTTAGGCTCCAGGTCAACCCAATCCATCCATCCTATTCTAGGAGGAAGGAAAATTAATTTTCTGCTTAAAGCCAGGAAAACTAGGCAGAGCTTTCAGAGACACATAGAAACCTTGCCCTGAAGGAGAAAGCCCAGTATACCATCCCCTCAGCTCCACTCTGCATACCTGGGAAAGTTGGGAAGGAATGGCTTTTATTTTGGAACATGTTTCTTAGGAGATAGGGCTGGGTTTAGGAAAGACATTTAGAATTTCTTTCGGGGGCAGGAAACTGCTTCTCTAGACTGAACTATAGAAATCTGAAATCAAGTCCCGGGAGGGTGGGAGGGCTCTGCCCCTGCCCCTCCCCCTACAAAAAGGGAGGGATTTTTTGTTTTGTTTTAAATTTTTACTTGGCTCCCCTGGAGAGCTTTAGAAAATGTCTGTCAAAGCCCAGAAAGCACATGCAAAATTTTGTGAGAATGTTGAGAGATTTCATGAGCTTCTCAAAGACTCAGAAAAGATTAAGAATGATTACTTTTAGAGAACCCCCTAGGGAAGTGGAGAGCTGTTTTCTGCCATCTAACCTCCCCTCTGTCTACTCCCTTCCTTGGAGAAACACAGACTCCTTGATGGGTATTAATACCTGCTCTTTTCCATTCTCTGCTCAGAGTCCCTTGACCAGGATTGCTAAGGTCTCCCATTCCCTTCCAGGCCTTCTGCACACTCAGGACCCTCGTCTGTCCCCCCCTCCCTGTCTTCTCTCAGGTTCCTCTTACTACGATAACGTCCGGCCTCTGGCCTATCCTGATTCGGATGCTGTGCTCATCTGCTTCGACATTAGCCGCCCAGAAACACTGGACAGTGTCCTCAAGAAGGTGGGAGCCTAGGGAAGCAGGACGGCTAGACTGAGGGGGACCAGAAAACACATGGGCCAGGAGGAGGGAATTACAGCTGAGCATGGCCATCACGGAGAGTGTGTGTGAAGCTCTCACCCTTCCCAATCCCCCCCCGACTTCCTGGAAATCAGTCCTCAGAGCTGGATATGACATCTGGGGGGGATGGGGGACAACAGGGAGGAGTACTCAAGGGACTTCTCGTCCACCCTCCCCATCTCCTTGGGTGTGGGAGCCCCAGATGGAGGGGATAGGAATGCTGCTGCTGGAGCTCAGGAAAGCCCTGTGGTCTCCTCTCCAGGCCCCTACCTCCATGAGAAAAGCCCATGGTGAATGGACAGAAGTCGGCTAAGGCAGCCCCAGTTCCCAGGGAGGGGAAGGGAGGGCGGGATTGGTCTGTTCCCAGGAGCAAATTTGGGAAAGGGGATGGCAGACCCTTTATGGCCACTGAGGTAGAAGCAGGGCCCCACCCCTGCCTTCTCCTCCCTTCCCTTCTCCCACACCCTTCCTGCTTTCAGCCCAAGCGCACCACTCTCACCTCCTTGCTTACTTACATGGGAGAGCCCAGAGAGGTGCATGGTTTCTGCGTGCTGTGAGCAAGGATTCACCCCGTGCTGCCTTCTGCCCCCACGTAACTCTGTTTTCTTCCTCCAAATAGTGGCAAGGGGAAACTCAGGAGTTTTGCCCCAATGCCAAGGTTGTGCTGGTTGGCTGTAAACTAGACATGCGGACCGACCTGGCCACACTGAGGGAGCTGTCCAAGCAGAGGCTTATCCCTGTTACACATGAACAGGTGGGACCCTTGATCTCTGACCTAGTCCCAGCCTAGACCTCTCACCTCTGCCCCTCTCAGCCTCTGATTTGAAAACACCCTATTTGGCTAATCCCTTGCCCTGGCCTCTGACCTGATCCCTTGACCACCCCCTGCCCTCAGCTTCCCTGCCCCTTGCTGAGCTGCAGGCTAAGCCCTGTAACTCTCTCCACTCACTCCATCCTTCCAGGGCACTGTGCTGGCCAAGCAGGTGGGGGCCGTGTCCTACGTGGAGTGCTCCTCCCGGTCCTCTGAGCGCAGCGTCAGAGATGTCTTCCACGTGGCCACAGTCGCCTCCCTCGGCCGGGGCCATAGGCAGCTGCGCCGTACTGACTCACGCCGGGGACTTCAGCGATCTACTCAGCTGGCAGGACGGCCTGACCGGGGAAACGGGAATGGGACCGGAAACGAGGGCGAGATACACAAGGATAGAGCCAAGAGCTGCAACCTCATGTGAAGGGCCCCGTGGGCAGACTGAGGAGGGAAGGTGTAGGCACAGTTGTCCCCCTGCTGGCCCCCGGCCTCCTGACCTCCTGACTCTGCCTGGGACTTTAGGGTGGGCGAGTGAGCAGTTCTCCTGGGCAGGGAAGCTGGAGGCAGAAGGGTACCGCCATTCCCCACATCCTCATTCAGCTCCTCTCCAAGGCAAGTTGAGGGAACTAGCAGAACAGGCATCTGGGCTGGGAGCTGGGATGGGGCCAGGGGGTTGGGGAAGCTGGCATCAAGCGGTGACCTTGGTTGAGTCTCAGTATATGAAGGGTGCCTTCCCTCCCCACCTTCAGTTCCCATATCCTGGTCCTGGCTTCCTTCCCCAAGGAAAGTGTCCATTCTCTGACCTTCCCTCTTCCTCTCCTCTCACTTCTACAGCTGTTCTCACTCATCCTAACCTCCAGGCAACATGCACTAAATTAAAAAGCAAGTTGAGAAGCCTCTCCCCCGATTTACCCACCAGTCTTAGCTCCCTCCCTCCCTTCCCCCAAGAGTCCCCAAATAAAGCCCATGTCCATGGAAAACGACTGTGGCTTTAGTTTTGTTGCTTTCTAAAAAAACAATCTACCAGTCTCTAGCAGCAGGAGGGAAAGCTAGACTTCAGTAAGAACTTCCCTGTCGATGCCCACAGACGGAGTAGAGGAAAAAGCTATGGGTTGGATCAGCAGTGTCCTTTTCGGAGCCAGAGGCGGGAGAGAGAGATATCTTGGGAATATTCATGTCAGTTAATGAGCCAGACAATCCTAAAGCCCTTAGGGGGTTTTAAAGTGGACTGATGTGCATTTCATTACTCAGCCCAACTGGGGCCCCTGCTAATGTGGGAAGGATCCGGCTGAAGTGGTCCAGGCCCCTTGCTCACCATGTCCAGCCCCAACTTGGAATCTGCTGGTGCCCTGGGAGCTGTGGGTGTAGGGAGGGCATCAAAAGCCTCCACATCAGGGTGACCCTGTACAGAGTGGTTTCCCAAGGGAACAGTAGTTTGATTCTGGGGTCTCCTTGGAGGCTGGGGCAGGGGCTCTCTCCCTCTTTCCATCCTGAGCTCCTTGATGATTTTGGAGGGAGCACAAGATGTGAGTTGAGGGTCACACCTCCCCAACCCCCTACAGAAGGAAAGACCGTGGAGGGGCCGGCCAGAGCACTTGTTGTCTGGAAAGACAGTGCTGGTCTGTTTTCTCCGGAGTCTGGTTTCACATTGTCCTGTATTCCCTCCCTGGCTCTGATCCCACTGGCCTCTTTTCGGTGACATTCTCCCCCAGGAACCATCCGTGGCTCTCCCCTCCCCCAGCCCCAGCCAGTTCTTCAGACACACTCTGGGAGAGAACACAGACCTTACCCTCCCATCTGCTGGGATCCCCACCTAATTCACAGCCCATCTTTCCCTCATTCATTCAGCAAATGTGTACTGAGCACCAACTGTGTGCCAGACACTGGCTTGGGATTCTGAAAGGACCAGTCTCTGTGCTCTGGAGGCCAGCCCGGTGGGGAAGAGAGGTACCCCAGGTGTGATGGTTCCTTGGTTGTGGAAGCTCCTTACAGCCTCAGAAGCCCATCCTCTGAGCCAGGTCCTTGAGGGTTGAAGAGGAGTTTGCCAGGCAGGGAAGGGGCAGGAAAGGCACTCTGAGCAGAGGGTACAGCATGTGCAAACACGTGGAGATGAGGAAGAGCATGGCACCACTGGGGCTGCCATGGCAGGAGGGCGGAAGACAAGACTAGGAAGGTACAGGGAGGCCGCTGCAGGGCCCACAAGGGAACCAGGGCTTCATTCTGAGGATGTGAGGCAGCATGAGGGATTTCAAGCAGAGAATGAAGGGACCAGATTTGGTTTTTGGATAGATGGTTATCCGGATGAGGTGATGGGGGGCTGGGGTGGGCGTGGGGTGGGGGGCACAGGGAGGGTGTCTAGGGGGTTTGGCTCTGTGATGTGTCATTTAAAATAGCGTCTCCCTCGGGACTTCCCTGGCGGTTCAGTGGTTAAGACTCTGTGCTTCCACTGCAGGGGGCACGGGTTCAGTCCCTGGTCAGGTAACTAAGATCCTGCATGCCAGGCAGTGTGGCCAAAAAATAAACAAACAAATAAAATAGCTTCTCCCTTCCCTATGCCAGGGTCCAGTCTTGAGAGGAAAGGAAATCCCCACCCACTCCTGGCTCATCAAACACTCCTTATCCTCCCTCTTCCTCCAAGACCCTGTCCTGGTCCATCTCAGCCAATCTCCTCAAGGATTCTGGGACAGCTTCAAAGGCACCGGGCACCCTACCCTCTTAAACTGAGACCTGGTTAGGGGCTGACTCCAGGATCCTCTGCAAGGATACTGAGTCCTGGATTGAGGGTGCTGGAGAGCGCTGGGGCTCAGCTAGGCGGACCTCAGTCTGGTCCCAGAGGCCTGACCCTTCCCCCACAAGGGCCTGATATACCACTGTCTTGGGATTTTGTCTGTGGCTTCTCATCTCCACTTTGAACTTTGGTACAAACCAGGCTCAAAGTACGGAGTGTTTGCACCCCCTCTCTTCTCCCAACCTCCCTCTCCTGCCATGCTCAGGGAATGCAAACACATTTCAGTATTTGCCTAAAACAAACATAATTAGGAAGATAAATCAGCTGGAGGAATCCCTAAAGTTTATAATACATTTCCAGTACCACCGGGAACAGATATTGGTCCCCTCTGCAGGTCTGGGTTGCCAGACGTTTTATTTCCTCTACAGAGGGGTCTGTGCCTCTGGGCTGAGGAGCCCAAAGGGTGAGAGGAGGGAATAGGGCTGCTCCTAGATCCTCAAAGGCCCCTGCAGGCTGGAAGGAGGGGACCTTCCCCTCACCCCAGATGCAGGAGTCAGACCCAGCTTCCTCCTCTGCAGCTGTTTCCCCCACAAATTGGACACCCCTTTGGGAAACAATGTAGCCTCGTTAATCATTTAATGAAATAAACAACTAATCACATTGTGTTGCCGCCAGTGTTTCTTAACCTCAGCAATCAGCCTGCCCTGGAGGGAGGAGGCGCAAGGAAGGAACGGGGTGGGGGCGGGGACTTGGTCTAACACCTGACATGCTGCAGCTGACAGAGGGTCATCCCCTTATGACTCCAGCCTTTCCAGGAGGGACAGTCATGAAAAGCGCTTAATATTTGGAGGCAGAGGTCCGAGGGCCTGGGTCCTAGCTCTGCTGCTTCCTCCCTGGGGAGCCTTTAGTGAGGCCCTGCAGGCATCTGAACCTCAGTTTTCATACTTGGAAAAGGGAGCTGATTGCCACATCTGCCTCACTGTGTTGCTGAGGAGGATTCAGAGAGGAGAAAGGATGTAGAGAAGTTGTTTGACCCTTTAAAGGGGGCTGAACTGATACCGACCTTTATTCTTTACAACTTGCACATCCAGGCTTGAGTGCCTCTGAACTGGGCCTGATGGAATAAGGAAAGGCTTCTTGGAGAGGGCCTCTTGTGCTGGGATTCAGACTGGAGGAAGGCCAGAAGACAGGAAGGGGCAGGTCAGGTGTCTCGTCCCCATACCTATCCTGAGGGCTAGAGAGAGAGGTCTAGTGACTCCTCCAAAGGACATCCTTTGGTCCCCCATTTTTCTGAACTCCCCCCATTACCTTTTCTGAAGTCTGGGTGAGGGCACCAGGTTGCCATAGCGACCCCACTCCAGATACACGCAGACTGGTCCTGCAGGCTGTGGGAGGTGGGGGGAAGGGGTCATGTCCCGCAGGTTCCCGGTGGACACCAGGACCCTGGCAGGCAGTCCTGGTACAGCTGTCCCCTACACTACTCTCTCTTCCCCAGGAAAGGGGTTCAGCTCTTCTGAGTATCCCCCCCCTCCCTCTCTGCCAACAAAGGAGTTTCTTCTATACAGTGCAGCCCCTCTCCCCCCTTTCCCCCTTTCAGCTGGGTTCCCAGGTCTCTCTCCATTTCTAGCCAATCCCCTACTCCCTCTCCTCAAGGCTGGGGGTGAGGGTCAGAGAGAGGGGAGGCACCAGGTCCAGGCATGTGGGGTGATTCCCAAGCAGCTACCCGCCGCCTGCAGCCAAAGAGACAAGAGGGACACGTACATAAGTGCCCCTCCCCCCAAGAAAATGCCTCTGCTGTTGACTCCTAAATAACAGATGTCTGTCTGCATATTAATGAGATTGGACGAATAATTGGTGAGTTTTTCATTCAGTGTCAGAATGAACCCAGAGGCCTTATGTTCATGCACACAGACACCCACTCACTGACTCTCCCCTTCCCCCAGAGCACAATGAGACAGAGGCAGTGGCTGGCAAGCTTGAACCACAAAGGGGAGGGGCAGACAGGGAAGTGGGAGGGGGCGTCAGCAGGAGGGAGACTGCCACCGTCTGGGTCTGTCAGGTTTCTCCCTCTTGCCTGCTATCTCCCCAGTCCCCCACTCCCACCAGGGGCAAAAGCTTGCATTTGTGCGATTTCACCACCATGCAGAAGGGGCCCAGAGGAAGGTGGGAGCCTGAAGGTAGGGAGGGGGGAGGCAGGTGCTGCCCAGAGGGGAGCAACAAAGCAGTGGCCTCCTTCAGCAAGGGTGTTGCCTCCCATGAGCCTGGAATCAGGGGGCCCTTACCCTGCTTAGCCCCTGCGCCAGGGTGTGAGGTGGGTTTTGAATCAGATAGCTGCCATCTGCCAGCTGAGTGCTCTTGTGCAAATTACCCAACCTCTCTGAGCCTCTCATTTTCCCATCTCCAAGAACACCACCTTGCAAGACTGAAAGGAAGAAATGAGATAAAATGTGTCATGTGTCTGTCTTAGTGCCTGGTTTACAATAGGCCCCCACACATATTTGTTTTCTCCCCACCTATCCCTAAAACACACCAAGACAGTTTCAAAATTGCTGCCTCTCCTGCCAGACACACGCTCGTTAGGGCAGGGGCAAATTAGAAGTTTAGTAATTATCCCGGCTGCCTAGAAACCTGGGGGTAAAGATACAGAGAGGAGCAGGAACAGAGAAAGAGATTAGATAGACAGAGGAGAGAGAAGTGATGGAACCCAAGGCCTGGAACAGAAGGATAGACCACAGAGACACAGAGCCGCAAGCTGGGAGTGGAGAAGGTACTGCAAACAGTGGAGTGAGCCCTGGAGTGAGAGTCTAGAATCTACACTGTGGATTCCAGAAGCCCCGGCTCTGCCATGCTCACTGTTTGACCTTAGCAAGTCTCATCCTCTCTTAGCATCTTAGTCTCCTCATCTGTAAAATGAGGGGTTGATTTGCTCTCTGGGTCCCTTCTCACTGTGTGAGAACAGGAGTCCCAGTGGCAGCGGGTTGGTGGGGGGAGCAGGGGAGAGGAGGCGGGATCGCCCCCGCCCCCCCCAGCAACTTACTATGGCCCATCGGTCACTCTTGCTGTGTCCTCCCTCCCTTGGTAAATAGATCCGCTGCGCCAGCAAACAACTGTCCATTGTGTCCTAATGAGGGACGAGCAGGGAAAACCAATCACTTATGATGCAAATGAGCGGCGGCTGCGGCCTCCTTGCTTTCACTGAGTGCCTCTCTTCAGCGCTGCCCCAGTTGGGCCTTTCTCCTTAGCCCCAGTTCCCATCTGGTCCTGGAGGAGGAGGGGGCAGGCCCAGACTGCCCTTCCCATTGTCGTTCATTGCCACTCCCGGCAAGGGGGCTCTACCCTCACGGCTTCCGCGAGGCCCAGCTTCTCTCCCCACCCCCAAAGAGCTCCCAGGGCAGCTCGGTTTTTGTTTTTAATTAAGGTGAAATTCACGTAACATAAAATTAACCATTTTAAGGTGTACAGTCCGTGGTATTTAGTGTGTTCACACTGTTGTGCAACCACCACCGCTCTGGGCGTGGGTGTCAGGCCCTCCTGCCCATCTCCACACCCTACAAGCTCAAGCTCCGGTGGCACAGGGAAGCTGCGGAGGCCTCAGCAAAGGGTCGAGGAGTAATGGAGGTTGGTGTTGGGCTAAGGCTGAGAAAAGCCCAGAGCTGGCCTGGGGTGAAGAGGACAAGGCCTGCTCTTTAGAATGGAGCCCAGGGAGAAAGCTCGGGCTTTGGTGGGAAGGGAAAGATCATCAGTGCTTTCCCCAGCACAGCCCTGGGGCCACATCTTTAGGAAATGGCCTCTTGAATTGCTGTAGAGATTTTTTTTCCTTAATTTTTCTGACATTTGGTTGGAAACCAGAGGAGGTTCCAGCACAAATCTTGGCTTCCATGGCTTTCAGAGTCTCTGGGCACTTGGGGATGGCCCCACCAGCAGGCGTCTCACCTTGGCAGCTGTGGAGCGCCGTGAGACGGCCCCCAAAGCCCTTTGCCTCCAGGAGAGACCTCTCCTCACCAAGCTCCAGGCTTCACCAAGGGAAGATTTTCTACCCACTTGGCACTAGCTTATTGCAGAAGTCCTATAGCCTAACAGCTGGGAAGACCGACATAAGTTGTAATTTGAGTTTCTCTTGCCATTTGGTTTTAGATTGTTTTCAAAAGATGGTAAACATCTGATTACCTGTGTGTCTGTGTTACCTTTGGATTCACCTCTTTTTCCCTCCTCCCTAATCTGGGACATGTAGTAATGCTTTAAACAAACAAACAAACAAACAAAGAAACCCCACAAAAACTCTTTTGGAATTAACCAGTGCCAACTGCTGCAGCATTGCAGAGAAAAAACTTTACAGGGTCACAAACTTTCTTTTATCTTCCCTGGCCCCTACCCGCACTCAACTGGATTCCACACTCCCTCTCTCAGACAAGGCACAGCCCAGACACCATAATGAGAGCATTTTCATCTGTGTTCTAATGAATAGGGAGTCCTGGGCTAGCGAGCTCCAGGTCTGCCATCAATTCACTGGGTGACCTTTGACCAGGCCCTGGACCTCAGTTTTGTTTTTGCTTTTGTTTTTTTTGCTGTGTGGCTCGGCTCGTGGGATCTTAGTTCCCCAAACAGGAACTGGACCCAGGCCCTTGGCAGTGGAAAGCATGCCAAGTCCCAACCACTGGACTGCCAGGGAATTCCCATGGACCTCAGTTTTATTACCTATAAAGTGGGGATAACAATCTCAACCCTAGTGATCTCCTAGGGAACAAGCAAGGAGAGAGAAATAATGGTTGTGCCAGGGCTTTGAACTTGCAAAGAGATTATCATGAGCATCCTAATTATTTCTCCAGTGATGATGGCATAGCAGTTTATCTAGCTTGAGTATCTAGCCTGGAGGAGGCCCTGCTGGAGGACACATGGAGAGAGGAAACACCTTCTCTGTCTGCGTGGGTGTTGGTTTGATTCATCACAAAGCAGTAGGCTTCATGATAGGCAAAAGAGAATCAAGGAGGAAATCTGTAGGTGTGGGCTTAGAAGAGGAAGAGTGATTCTTGGACGTTTAGATCTCTCGTACTGCTTTTGGAGTAAATTTGGGTACTAGAAAAACGGGTGGGAGGGATTGAAGGGAATTAGCACCCTCAGTGGCAGAACGTGGCTTGTTTTCCAGGACTAAAGTGCTTGAGGGTGGGGCTAGCAGCTGGATAAGGCCTTTACTCAATGAGTCCATTCACTCATTCTTTAACTGTTGCGTTCAGCAAATATCCATTGAGTACCCATCAGGGTGTCTGCCAGGAACAGAGCTGGGTTATAACAAAGATAAAATGATACTAATCCTACCCATAGGGACCTTCTAGTCAAATAGAGACAATAGAGTATGTGCAAAATAACTTACTGAGGGAAGAAAGTATCATAAATAAAGCAAAGCTTCTGGGATGCTCAGAGCGGGGAGATTCTGGCCTGGAAGTGGGGAGGGCTCTGTGGAGGAGGTGGGGTGGGCAGTATTTGGGCCTGCAGAGTTGGCAGAGCAGGACTCGCTGAGGACAAGACAGAGTGTGAGCAAAATCTGTGGGTCCCCATATTTGGTGGCCAGGGTGCCTGAAAGGAAACAGCAGGTGAGGCACTGGTGAGGATGGATTTCGGCTTAGAAGGGACAGCCTGGGGACACTGGGTGGGTCAGAGAAATAGATCCTTAGAAGATTCTCCCAAATCTTCTTCTGGATCCTCCCCCTAATTCTGCTAGTTGGGGGCTCTTAACTGGGACTTCTGGAATCTCCTGGCTTTTCACCTGGCCAAATCCTACCCAAGAGCCAGCTTGAGATGCTTTGCCCCTTATACTAAGCCAGTGGTTCTCAAACTTGAGCTCGTTTCTCGGAATCACAGATTGTTGGCCCCATGCCCGGTTTCTGATTCAGGAGGTCTGAAGTGAGCCCCTGGAATTCGCTATCTAACAAGTTCCTAGACTATGTCGTTAGCCCCCACTTCCATTCCCCATCAGGGGACCATGCTTTGAGAATCACTGCATTAAGCTGTACGTCAAAGCTGCCTTAGCATTCTGGGTGCCGACACTAAGTCTCAAAGCTCTTGTTTGTCGGCCCCCATAATGTGGAGGCGTGAGGTGCCTCCACAGCAGGCAGAGCCCACCACACAGCCCACAAGGGGCTTCCGAACCAGAAGACACAATTCTGCAAGGGTTATCGGTGGCCTCCTTGCTCCACCCATTGAATAGTAAGCTCCTCCTCCCTCCCTTCCACAACCCTAGCATACAGAGAGTCCACTACGAAACCGGGCACGTAGTGGCCCCCTCAGTCATTAACCTTGTTGTTATCACCTCCTAGGACTGGTTCCCAGCACAGTTTAGCCTCACACAAATCTTTGTTTGCATCAAAGTCTTGCCACCTCCTTTTGTGGTGTGATCTTGGGCAAGTTGCCTGACCTCTCAAAGTGCCATTTCCCTCATTGGTAAGGTGGGAATAGTGCCTGGCACTTAGGAGTGTGGCACGTGACAGTCGCTCATGATTATTGTTGTTGCTCCTGAGAGCTGGCAAGATCGATGGTCCACAGACCCCATTTCTCTTCCTTTTTAATTGAGTCATCTCCCACCTGCCTCCTGTTTTGCCCTCCTTGGGCCTTTCCTGTCATCACTCTGTGTCTCCCTGCCTTTCTCCCTCCAGGCCAGCTTTCCATTCTCCCCTCACAGGGCCCGCTGGTGGCCGACTCTCGCTGGGTAAGGATTGTCTGTACCTTGATCTCCATCAGTCAATAAAGGTAAATTACAAAATCATTTGTTTTACTTGTTCTCATTACCTGGAGGGCTGTCTGAAATTGCCTTTCTTTGGAAAGCCACATTTGCATATCTCTATGCTGGAGTCAAAAGCTGCAGCTGTGGTTTCACTGCAATTTAAATATTAATAAAACCTCCTAAACCTCTAGCTGTTGTTTTAAGCAGTCTGGCTCTTCTCCTAGGTTGCTAATATAATTTAATCTTTGTCCTTTGCTTTGTATTTGTTTAAAGAGCCATTCTGGAGTCAACTGGAGCTAGTTGCTGCAACGTTGTAGATAAGAACCACTCACCAGCTTGGGAACCTTAGTTTTCCTTAACAGGCCCAAGATCTTCCTAGAGACAAAAGAATAGACAGTAGGTAACATTTTATACCAATTAGCAGCCCCTTACACTAAGCCAGTGGTTCTCAAACCTGAGCTTGCTTCAGAATCAGACTGCTGGGCTCTTCCCCTAGTTGTGATTCAGTAGGTCTGGAGTGAGGCCCTGGAATCTGCATATCTAACAGGTTTTGCCTGCCCCCACCCCCTCCACCCCATTCCCCATCAGGGGACCATGGTTTGAGAATCACTGTCCTAACCTGCCTGTTAAACTGCCTTATCATTCTGGGTCCCTGAAACTAGGTCTCCAGAGCTCTTGTTTGCTGGCCCCCATAATGTGCAGGGAGTCTCTCCTGTTTTCCATTTCTTCTAGCCCCTCAAACCATTACTTAGATTTTCCCGATCGTTGAGACTCATTTCAGGATCTGCTTCCTCCTGCACCTCCCTAATCCCTGCTCTCCACAGTTCTCAATTTTCTCTCCAGTTCTCCTTAATTTTCTATTTGCCCAGATCCATTTCTTTAATTTTCTCCTTGGTATGGGCAGATTTAAAGCCTGTTGGAGGGAGCTAGGCATCCCTGAAGTACAGTACAGGGGCCTCTGGCTCAGCCATCTTACAGCCGTTGATAAGCAAGCTCCCACAGTCCCTGGCCAGTGAGCTCCATTCTCTCTCAGGTTCTGCGGGTAGATCTGCAGTTCCCCCTCACCCGGCCCTGCTCTCCTCACTGCCTGCCTCTGGGGCTGCCCTTATCTGCTCCTCGCAGCCTTCACAGGATACACTCTGGGCAGCCTGGCTCCTTCCACTCCAACCCCCCAACACTGATTCTTCTTCCCCCGCATGTTTTGGAGCCGATAGATACTTTGTGGATGATCCTGGTTGCACTTTTTGGAAGGGAGATAATCTAGGAGCTCTTCTTTAGGCCCCCCTCCCTGCACCTGCATGATAACCCCTCCTCTTCTCCTTCTTTCCAGCTTCTTTGCAGAAGTTCATTTCGTGAAATGAGATAAAGGCAGTACAGGAACTAGTTCCCAAAATGCAGCTGTGCCCAGAAAGGGCTGAAGACTGTGGGATGGAAAAGTGGGAGGATATCTTAAAGCCAGAGGTCAAAAAAGCAGGTAGCTTTACTCCATCTTCAGATAGGACTCTTAAGCTCTGCCAATCATCCTGAGGCCAGGGCCAGAAGCTGACTTCCGGGAGAGGTTATGCAGAGCTGGAAAAACAGACTGGGTGGACATTTGTTGGGAGACCTTGAGAGACAATTACAGAAAACTTCTAAATGTGTCTTAGTTGTCTCTGCTTTCACCCAGGATTCCTGGGAAGGCAGGATGTACTACATAGATGTTGTTTTTTCTATTAACCCATCAGTGATGGGGGCAGCAGGATGAGGCCTAGCTTACCCCCAGGGTCCAGTAAGCCATGGCTTGTCACTGGAAATGAGACATTTTTGACCGAAGACTGGGAAGCACTTGCTTCTTGCCTGCCTTTACGGACTCCCTGCCAGGTGGACAGGAAACTGGCGTGGGCCCGAGAGAGGTCACACAGTGGGCAAGGCTGAACTGGCAGGTCCTGACAGCTGAAAGATAAGAAACCCTAAGCTGGGAAGCTGGATGGGAGTGGACAAAACAAGTAGCCGTGATCCAAGCCTGTAAATCCCCTTGCCTAGGGCTGCTTTCCCAGGGAGAGCTGCCACTTGGAGGCAGGAACTTTCTACCGCCTCCCACCACAGGCCATAAAGCCAGAGTGCTAGTTCCCCTCCCAGTCCGCTCCTCTCCCCAAATTCCCTTGAGGCTTGAACCAGTGCCTTCTGACCTGGGGTCAGTGACGGATGCAGGTGGAAAGCTGAATGATGGGATGGAAAGGGCATGGGTTTGGATCTTTGCATTGTCATTTATTAGCTGTGCAAACTCTGAGCAAAATCCTGTATTTCCAGTTCCTATTCTTCAAATGAGGTGACAAATACCCACTTCACAGAGCTGTGATGAAGACTAAACGATATGAAAATGTAATAACGGCAGTTAGTCCCATTTTCTCTACTTCTCCCCTCACCTACCCACCACCCTCCTTACAAGTAAGGCAGTATTGAATTGTGCAAGGATTTCATCCTCTTTGCCTCAAAGAGAATTCCAATCTCTGAACAGAGTAAAGACCAACAAAAGATGATACAGACTGTTATCAGTGGATTAAGCATGTTAAACGGGAGTGGTTGTCAGAATTCCAAAGACGTCCTCCCTAGATTTCTGGCCCCAGCGTTATTCAATCAAACAGTAAGCTAGGTAATGCTGTGAAGGGACTCTGCAACTGTAATCATGGTTCTGGACCTTAGGGTAGGGAGATCACCCTGGATTACCTGGTGGGCACAATCTCACCACTTGAGCCCTTAAAAACAGAAATTTATTTGGCAGGAGTTACAGAGATGAGGCAGAAAGGGAAGTCAGAGAAATTCCAAAAGTGGGACGGATTTGATCAGCCATTGCTGGCTTTGAAGATGGAGGTACGGGGTCATGAGTCCAGAATGTGGGTGGCCTCTAGAAGCTAAGGATGACCTCTGGCCGACAGCCAGCAAGGAAACAGAGAGCTTAGTCCTAGGAGTGCAAGGAACAATTCGGACAACATGAAATGAGCTTGGAAACAGATTCATCCCCAGAGCCTCCAAGAAGGAACACAGGCCTGCCCTGCTGGCACCTTGATTTTGGTCTTATGAGACCCGAAACATAATAAATGGATGTAGTTTTAAGCCACTAGATTTGTGACAATTTGTTATGGCAGCAATAGAAAACAAATATAAAAAGGGTTTTTTTTTTGCGGTACGTGGGCCTCTCACTGTTGTGGCCTCTCCCGTTGTGGAGCATAGGCTCCAGACGCGCAGGCTCAGCCGCCATGGCTCATGGGCCCAGCTGCTCCGCGGCATGTGGGATCTTCCCGGACCGGGGCATGAACCCATGTCCCCTGCATCGGCAGGCGGACTCTCAACCACTGCGCCACCAGGGAAGCCCTATAATAAGGTTTTGAAGTCCCCTTGATAACCCTAGGAGGTAGGTACTATTATTATCCCTGTTTTACAGATGAGGAGATGAAAGTACAGTGAGAAAAGGCTCTGAGAAAGTCTGCAGGTGTGAGCCTTCAGAACAGTCATACTTGGTGGAAGTGTTTGCTACCAAGTTTATTTCCAGGTGAAAAGCACATTTACAAAACATATTTTGTACAATCAAGTCTTTACTGCCTGCACACACTGGGGGGCTAAGGAAGACCTAGTCCTTCCAACAGCTATAAACAGTCCTGGATAATGAGTTTATGAAAAACACTTTCTCTTCCTTCAGCAAACAAAATTATTTATGAATCTGTACAGTTCAGCAATAGGGAGCAAAGGGAAAAAAATTACCTCAAGGAAAGCAAACAGCTCCTTTCCTGGTGGGATCCATCATCTTACAGACATGAAATATTCATATCAGAGATCTTATATTTCAAGAGGAATGGGTTACATATCAGAGCTACAACAATAAACATTTTATTTGTCACTAATGGGGAATTAGAAGATTCTCTTTGGACACCAGAATTCTTGAAAAGATTCTGCTGTTTCAGAGCACATCAGTGCTAAGAAATTCTTTAGAAGCCCAGCAACTATAGCCCAGACTTTTGGAGATCAGGGTCAGCAAGACTCCCCTCTCCTCTAATTAACCCTCAAATTTCATATTATATCCATTACCGCCTCTGGGTTTCCTCCCCAGTGCTCCACTCCAACACTTGAGAGCTGTCCAAGGACTGCTCTGATTTTAAGTCACAGCACAGATCCCCAGGTACTCACCTTCCATTGAAGGATCTGACTCCTGGACTTTAAGAACACAAGGGTTTTGAGAAACAAATTTAGGGAAACCAGCTATTCTCCTGAGACCAACCACTCTGCCTCCAGCTCGAAGCCGACAGCCCCAGGACGAGGAATAAGGCTGATAAATAATGAACCAGCATCTTGCTCAATTGGTGGGGTTTAAATGGTTTTAAATTCTTTTCAGGTGAAAAGTTGCCACAATTTTGTGCTCATGGCAGATTTCAAAGGGAGACTTGAAGCAGAAAATCTTTAAGGGACCCTTGCAGAGCCAGAAGTTCTTTTCAGGCTGATGTACATAAAATATTTAGGAATCGGGGCTGTGGAAGGACTGAAGAGGCCTTTCCCTGGGCCTGGAAAAAGGTCATTTCTTAAGCTCATTCTTGAGGTCCTGCAGAGACGGGCCCTATCCCCTATATACATGGCAGGCTGGAATCACCAGCAGCTCTGGGGACCTGGGGTATCAGGTAGGTGTCCAGCTCCTGGCACTGGTAGAGGGCTACGCTGTCCAATACCCACTCTCGGGTCACCACAGGTGCTTCACACATCTGCCCGATGACTGGAGACGGAGAACACAAGCAGAGATTAGTGTCAATTCACATTTCCCCAGACCAGACTCTAGTCAATCTACTCGGGGCAACTGGTTGGATGAGTTCTTAGAGTGACTTAGGCAGGAGCAATATCACTGATCTTCAGCAGTGCTTCAGGACATAGAACCTTACTCAAAAGCTTGAGGACTGACTGCTGGTGAAAGCCTACAGCCTCTGGCAACTTTATTAACATGAGCTCCAATCTGTTAAAGGAAAAGTCACCAGAGAGAGCAAAACAGCATTGCAATTTAATGACGTGGAAACATGTTTGCCATATCTTAAGTGAAAAAGCAACAGTATGATAAGCATGATCACATTTGTATAAAATATATGTGTGTACATACATACACACCCAGGCCTGGAAGAATTTTCTGGTGATCATCTCCAAGTGGTGGGATTGCTGGGATTATTTTGCTGTGTTTGTGCTCATTTATATTTTATGTGATGAATTTTCATATTTAAGCACACACACACCCCCGTGGAAACAGTTCATGCACTACTTTTATAATGCAAAACAAACAACAAAAAAGTTTTAAAAGGACATTTTAGCCATTCATTCATTCATTCAACAAATATTTATTGAGCACCTAGAATGTGCTGAGAACTATGTTAATCAAGCACCGGGTGACCTGTGTTGAATCAAACTCTTCCCACCCCATATGACGCAGGTACATGCCTATGGCCTTCCGGAGCCCCACACAGGTGCACCATCCACTCCAGTTGATCTAAACAGGACATTTAGGCCTAAAATCACCATAGTAATCTGCACACTTAACCTGGGCCCTCTACCCCATACTCCTCTGGATGAAGGCTTACAGCAAGACTCACCACGGAAGCCACCGCCCTCTGTCCAGGCATCTGGCTGCACGACCACAATTGGTTGAGTACCCTGTACCCCCAGAAAGGAAACAGCATTGAGGGTATCAGAGCAGGATTTTTGCGACAGTCACTTCACCATTTCTTGATAGCTTGCTGAAGCAGACTACTCTGGGGGCAACCACGCAAAGGAGGGGGAAGGGCACATGTCAAAAAGGAAGGGTCAGAGGGAAAGAGCCTTCCCTGGGTCTGTTTAGTATTTGTAGCTCTCAAGTCCTTACTTATCCCTTACAGATGGAGTCTTCTGGCACAGGTACGTGGTCAGAGAAGGGTCAGGGTGAAGTGAGGCTTCTAAGGCTACACTGGGGGGTTCATAGGGACTGAAAGGTGCTGCCTTGCTCAATCTCAGGACAGAATAGTGTCCTCCCCCGACAGGGCACCAAACACTTACCTGGCTGAGGGTGAATGATGAGGGCTCCTTCACCACAGAAGCCCCACACAGATGCACCATCCACTCTAGTTGATCTAAATAAGACATTTAGACCTAAAATCACCACAGTAATCTACATATTTAACTGGGCTCTCTACCCCACACTCCTCTGGATGAAGGCTTACAGCAAGACTTCTCAGTGGGAGAGTCCCTGTTTCTCTGCTCCAAAGGGACGGAAAGGCCTTAAACTACAAATTCTAAGTCAATTTGCTACAGATATGCTACCTACTTTGGTTATCAGTCCCCATAAGGCCACTTGGTAGATAAGGTCTGAAAGTCAAATGAAAGAAAGAAAAAAAAAATCGAAGATATCATTTCCATTAATTTGCTAAACTGCTGGCTAAGACACTGTGAAAAAATACCTACCCACCATCCCTCCTTCCTTGCCTAATTCTGTGTTGGTAATTGATAATCACAGCCACTGACAGCACCATACTTGGTGGTAATTACTGTAAATGTCAAGAGATGGGAAGATAATTCATTCAGTCAAGAGAAAATACAAGTCATCCTGGACAGAGACTCAGCACATCAGTGGGGAAAGGCTATATGCTGAGCTGGAATCAAATCACTTGAAAAAATCAGAAGAGATGTTCCACTTGGACCTGGAAAAGCAGCAGAACTGACCACTGGGTGGCTCCTGGTCACCTCTGGGTCCTCTTTACCATCAGCCCGTTTCTGAGGATTGCTGAGGTGCTCCTGTTTGGCTGAGTGAACTGAGGTCAATTAACTTACCTCCAAAACAACAGCTGCTAGAGACCCTCGTTCTCATTATACCAAAGTATACAAGAACCCTGAGAAACCTTTGAGTGGCACTTGGAAATTTCATGAACACCCAATCAATAACCAATAAAGACAGAAGCAAAATTACTTTGCCAGGTTCTCTTGCTGCCACTCATCTGTCCCTGACCAGATGCCAAGGCTGACTTCGGGGGAGTAAGAGGACCTGATCCTGGGGGCAGAAGTGGGTACAGAGGCAAAGGTGGGTAGCCTTTGTCTGGAAAAGAACGAACCAAATCTAGACACACCCCAGGGCCTCAGTGCCTCACAACTTCCGAGCTGAGCCACATAGCACTCCTCAACATAACATCACATTCAGTGTCAAAGTTAATTAGAAAATGTTCATCAAGAGTCTTCCTCTGCTCTGGGCCTATGTGGAGCCCCAGGCCCACAGGGCTTATGCAGCTGTTGTGCTTTCATCTCTGTATCAAATGGAGATGGTTTAGGAGGAGCAGAATTCTTTCTTGACATTTACAAACCCAAAAGGTATCTTCTCCCTAACTTATTATTTCCCCCATTTCTTAGACCAAAGGGCAGTAAAAGCAGCTCTACCCCACTGAGCACAGAACATATTGTGTCCTAGATCCTAACTCTTCACTGCCTTCTAGCTCTTGAGAAGGGGCACAGGGCTAGTTTTTTTGCCATGGGCTAATGTTTTGGTGTGGTTTTGTCTGACGAGTGCTAGAGAAATAGAATAACCTCTGGAATATCTCACCCATATGAGGAAACCCCCATTAAGATGATGATGTAGGGGAAAGGCTGGTGCTGGATTCGGCAGTTCTCCCAGTCAGTCTCTTACCTGTGGGCATATTGGTAAACGGTCCATAGCAACAGATTTCTAAGCCCTTGAAGATCTGGGAGAAGAGAGGGACAGAGGGGTGGAGAGAAAGAAACATTAGTTATAAAAGACATGGGTTTTTATAAAAAGCAATATAGAGACTCTCAAAAATGAAGAACTTTCCTTTTTTAAAAATTTTTTTATTGGATTATAGTTGATTTACAGTGTTGTGTTAGTTTAAGGTGTACAGCAAAGCAAATCAGTTATACATTTATATATATCCACTTTTTTTTTTTTTAAGATTCTTTTCCCATATAGGCCATTACAGAGTATTGAGTAAAGTTCCCTGGGCTATACAGCAGGTTCTTATTAGCTGTCTATTTTATATATAGTAGTGTGTATATGTCAGCCCCAATTTCCCAATTTATCCTTCCCCCGACTTACCCCCTGGTAACCATAAGTTTGTTTTCTATATCTGTGACTACTTCTGTTTTGTAAATAGTTCATTTGTACACCTCCCTTTTTTTTACGATTCTACATATAAGCGATATCATAAGAACTTTCCTTTTCTTTTCTTTACCACCTGATAATTTCTGCTGCTACTTCCCAGAGACAATCAGCCCAATGTCCAAAACACTGATGGATTTTAGACTTTTTTTCATGTGTGTATGTATTTGATCTACTCTATAGTCATACTTTGTCATTCAAGGGCTGGGCATCCCACCTTGCCACCAATCAGGTCCAGGCTCTTCCCTGATGACCTCTGCAGGTAATTTTACTTCTCGTTAGAGACAAGAAAAAAATTGGTCCTCCTTTATGTTTAATAAAAGGCTTGGATGGCAAGAGATTCAAACTGTCAGCTGAAGTTTGATGTTTATCCAGATTTGATATATACATCAATACTAACCCTGACCCTAACTGGCAGAGAGGTCTATGTTTATTAGACCTGCTATTATTATTAGTAGTAGTACCTGCTCCTTTTCTCCTGGTCCCAGAACATCTGTTCCTGCCTTCACACTGCTCTACGAATGGCCCTTGTTCCTTCAGCAACCTAAGTTGTTTTTAATCTAGAAGAGAAGCCTGGTTGTGCCTCTCCTCACTGAGCTTACTGCCTAAATTTCCAGGAGACACAGATCACAATGCACCTTGCAGGTACCTCTTCCACTCAGAGTGCTCAATAGACTGTCCAAAAGAACTTTCTGTTTTGGTGGAAATATTCTATATTTGCTTTAATAAGGTGGCCATGAGTCACATGTGGCTAATGAGCACTTGAAATTAGGGTGGTTAGGGTGAGTGAGGAACTCAACTTCCTATTTTAATTTTAGTTAATTACAATGTAAACAGCTTTGTGGCTGGTGGCTACTCTGTTGGACAGGCAAATTCTTACACATGCTTTGGCACGAATTCTTAGGGAAGGACTTGGGTATCATTTCAAAGAACAAATCTAAATTTGTGTCAGTTGGCTGGATACATACCATTTAGGTAACCTTTGTTCTCTTGACCCTTTTTCTTTCTCCCCATTCTACTAAAATGAAAATTGTCTAGGCCTAGAACTCACCTCCCTTCAAATAAGAGAGACTGGGGTAGAGAAAAATCAGGAAGCTAAAAACACATGATGGCCTTTTAGGAAATGCCCACTCCCCCCCCCACCCCATTTCAATCTCAGTCAGAGGAACAAGGACAGACAGCAGGACAAGTCTGTTTCTGTTGCATGTGACAGCCTCCACCTGTGCCATTCTCACTATCTGTATGAATAACTGCATCTCCAGCCTGTTGGCAGGATCTAGATGCTCATAATGCTAAAACTTCTCCCCAGGTGGCCAGCTGGAGCCAAATGTTGACACAAAAAGTACAAAAGATTAAGAATTTTTTAAAAATTTTATTTATTTTTGGCTGCGTTGGGTCTTCGTTGCTGTGCGGGCTTTTCTCTGGTTGCAGCGAGCGGGGGCTACTCTTCGTTGTGGTGCGCGGGCTTCTCATTGCGGTGGCTTCTCTTGTTGCGGGGCATGGGCTCTAGGCATGTGGGCTACCATAGTTGTGGCAGGTGGGCTCTAGAGCTCAGGCTAAGTAGTTGTGGCGCACGGGCTTAATTGCTCCACAGCATGTGGGATCTTCCGGGACCAGGGCTCGAACACGTGTCCCCTGCACTGGCAAGCAGATTCTTAACCACTGTGCCACCAGGGAAGCCCAAGATTAGGAATTTTTACATCCAGGCTGACACTCACTGATGAGGATGTCTAGTTATGAGATTAGAAATTTGAAGTTTCACCTCTACAAATACATTTCTCTTCCACAAGAGAACACTACAGTGACACGTGGTGTCTTCAGAATGACACTACTTTGACCAGGCACGTTCCACAATTGCCACCCCAAATGCAGGGCAAAACTCCAAACGCTGGAATTTCCTTTCAAGGAGGGAAGAATCTGGTGCTGATTCTGCCTTGTATCCAGTGGAATAAAACATATGACTGGCTCACACAGAGCTCCCCTCAGGTGCAGGCAGAAGGAGAAACAGGGCCAGCAGCTTTTCTTGGCATCTAGAAGTTACTTGATAGGCTCAGAGGGTGAGGGTGGGCTGACCCCAAGGGTTCAGAGCTCCAGGGCTTGATTTGTGATCATCTCCCAAAGCAGTTTTCCTTAGAAAATCATCTCTGTTGGTTCTCTCTCAAGTTCTATAAAGGAACAGGAGGTGCTCCGTATGTGGATGTTCTGACATGCCCAGTGGTACACACTTGAAAAAGGAAGAAATGCAGACCAGGAGCATAAGCACTCAGCCAGTGACCCAAGAGCAGCCAGCTCAGGCCTGACAGGCTGGTGTGAAATCTTGCCTGGATTTCTCCTTGAGAGAACGACATAATTTTGGCTACATCATCTGTTACAGTATGATCTGGGGAAGAAAGTCACTGAATCTTCCTGGGCCTCTAGTCTTTCATTTGTAAAGTTGTTAGAATAATCAATTTTTCTCCTGTGTGAAAACTTCTATAATGTGCCAGGAAACTATGGCATTGTCATTAAGAGCTCAGATTCTGGAGGGAGACTGGTTCTAGTTGGGTTCAGCTTCTAGTTGGGTTCACAACTAGCTGTGTGAGCTTGGGCAATTTACTCAACCTCTTTGATCCTTAATTTTCTCATCTATAAAATAGGCATAATTATAGTACACGCTTCCCAGGGTTGCTATAAAATTGTTAACTGGTTAAGATAGGGTCGAAGGTTTGGAGCAGTCCCTGGATACAGTGAACGTTACACAGATGTCAGCTATTGATAATCAATCACCTTCTCTTCTGTGCTTCCACAGACAGCCTGGGTACATCCCCCTCACAGCACTTACCACACTGCTGTAAAGAAAGACACCACCGTGAAGTAGAAAGAGCAAAGGTTTTAGATTCACATCTGTCTCAAATCCCAGCTCTGCCATTTATCAGTTAAGATTTGCACCCTAGAATGAAACCCAAATTATATAACTTCTCTAAACCTCTCAGCTCCCTCATTCATATCGGATAATAGAGTTGGCCCACTGGCCTACTGTATCCAACAAGTTCCGCATCCGCAGATTCAACTAAACTGCCAATGGAAACTATTTGAAAAAAAAACTGCCAATGGAAACTATTTGAAAAAAAAATTTTTCTTCCAGATAGTTCCAAAAAGCAAAACTTGAATCTGCTTTTTGGCAACTATTTACATAGCACTTAAACTGTACTAGGTCTTAGAATTAATGTAGAGTTGATTTAAGTATATGGGAGGATGTTACATGCAAATGCTATACCATTTTATAAAAGGGACCTGAGCATCTTTGGATTTTGGTATCTGCAGGGGGTCCTGGTACCAATCCCCCAAGGGTACTGAGGAATGACTGTACTTATTTACTCTGCTGTTCCGGAAGAACTAAAAAAAACCTATATGAATGCACCTACTTGGTATTCTAGCAGTGTAAGGGGCCATCTTGTAAGGCCCCTTACAAGATGAATGAGACCATCTCCATGAAGTGGGCAGGAATGCAGAGGGGTGGGTAGGTTTTTTGCCAACATGGGGGAGGAGGGCTTTACCTTCCTGTCCTGGGATTCTCTTGCTCGCTTTGGGCCTTGATGGTTTCTTCCATTGACAACATCGCCTCTGACTTCAAAATCATGCTGAAAGAAACCAAGCCCAAACCACAGGGGTCAGAGAAAGAGAAGCCTCCTTCAATGGAAACAGAGGAGATACATCATATTTAAGGAATCAAATATTGCCAGGCAGTTTTGAACCCTATCTCCCCCAAAATCATCTTTTCTGGTGGACTGCATGAAATGACCAGCATCTCAGCTGCTGAAATCAATTCATTGAAGCAAATCTTTGTGGGCAGAAACTAACAATTGGCTTTTCACCTCACTGGGACTTAACGTATTTTAATTTGCAACATCTATCTCCTCTCAGACCATTCACTTAGCATTTAAGCTGCTAATACTGTGCTGTTATAAAGATAACTGGAGAATTCCTGATCTCTTAAATTAATGTGTATTACCACCTAAAGAAATAAGGGTTTCTCAGATTTCCATTGAGAGATTTACAGTTAATGAAACCAAAATAATAAAATATACATTTAATACTGAAGAAAGTAAGAGGCTTTTCATAATCACTATTTGGACTAGCCAAGGCTGGGGGAATAAAGAATAATAGGATTAGGGAGGTTAGAGGTTTGGGGAGAATTCTGGGGAAGAATGCTTAGAAACAATTCTTACTGAAACTCAGATTGCAGGGGAGACCACATCTGTTGCCAAGAGAATTAGGAAGAATAATAAAGGCATGGGCATAACCACAGGTTGTTATTAGGTGAAAGAACTCTTAATATTTCCTAGTCACGTGAGTGAGAAGAGTCTAGTGATAAACATGTCATCTATTTGAAGATGACCCTCAAATTTATAGTCCTGATTGTACCCCTGTGCCTACTAACCTCTCTACCCGGAGGTCTCATATAAATCCCCAAATCCATGCACCTAAAACAGAGCTCTTGATTCTACTCCTGCCTCCTGCTCTCCGGCCTCCCAGGATGCTCCTCCCCCATGTCTTCCTTATCTAATTAACATCACTAACATCCACTTCATTGTTCAGGCCAAAAATCTAAGCGTTACCCCAATTCCTGTCTTTACCTCATCTTCCAATTTAACCTATTAGTAAGTCCTATCTTCCAAACATCTCAAATCAAACTCTTCTTACCATCTCCAGGTCTCATTACCCTATGAATAAAATTCAAATTCTTTACCACGACTTACACCAAATCCTACCTGATCTGGCCCTTGTCTATGACCTTCTCCAATCCCTTGTCTAACCTCTGCTGCCTACATATGATTCACCAATTACAACTCTCCAGCTATACTGGCCTGTTTTTCTTTAATAAACCAAGCTCATTCCCATCTTAAGACCTTTATGCCTGCTGCTATTCTGCCTATAACATTTGTTCCCTACATTTTTCTTTTTTTGTTTGTTTTTTAAAATTTTTATTTATTATTTTTATTTATTTATTTATTTTATTTTTGGCTGCATTGGGTCTTTGTTGCTCCACGCAGGCTTTCTCTAGTTGTGGAGAGCAGGGGCTACTCTTCATTGCGGTGGCTTCTCTTGTTGCGGAGCGTGGGCTCTAGGCGCGCAGGCTCAGTAGTTGTGGCGCACGGGCTCAGCTGCTCTGCAGCATGTGGGATCTTCCCGGACCAGGGTTCGAACCCGTGTCCCCTGCATTGGCAGGTGGACTCTCAACCACTGAGCCACCAGGGAAGCCCCCTACATTTTTCAAGGCCAATTCTTTCTTGTCTTTTAGGTCTCAGCTCAAGCTTTTCAGAAAGCCTTCTTGGGTCTCCTTACCTAAATAGTCAACCTCTGTCTCCAGCCAACCGCCAGTCTGTTGTTCTATATATTTCTTCATAGTGTTTATTGGTATTTTAAACACATCTTTATTTATTATGCATCTCCCCTCCACAGAACATGAATCCCACCACAGCAGGGAACTATCAGTCTTATTTACTGCTGTATCCCTGGTGCCCAGCACATAGTAGGCTCCCAATAATATAAGTCACTGAATGAAACCAACAGAAACATCAATTAATTATGAATATGCTGACTAGTGCATAATAGTTTAAAACTGCTTTCGCTAGTTTTATTTTGCCTGATCTGTTGTCACCAGCAGCTCTAAGATGGCTGTTCTAAAATTATTCCTCCTCCTACGCTCTATCTTATTTACCTCTCACTGTTCTCAGTATCAAAGAGTAAAATAATCTCTTTGAAGGAATCAGATTTCTAAACAGATACATTTGCGTATTAATATGAAGGATTCTTTTCAACTGTGAAAGAGTTTTCTACAAAGGTGTATGCGTGTAAGATTTAGGTGGGCCTGTTTCTCTCTAGTTGTGGCGCTCAGGCTCACTAGTTGCAGCACACAGGCTTAGTTGCCCCGCCGCATGTGGGATCTTAGTTCCCCAACCAGGGATCGAACCTGCATCCCCTGTACTGGAAGGCGGATTCTTAACCACTGGACCACCCGGGAAGTCCCTGCTTGCATAACTCTTTTTTTTTGGTGGTACGCAGGCCTCTCACTGTTGTGGCCTCTCCCGTTGCGAAGCACAGGCTCCAGACGCGCAGGCTCAGCGGCCGTGACTCACGGGCCCAGCAACTCCGCGGCATGTGGGATCCTCCCGGACCGGGGCACGAACCCGTGTCCCCTGCATCGGCAGGCGGACTCTCAACCACTGCGCCACCAGGGAAGCCCTCGCATAACTCTTGATGATCCACATCATCAAGGAAAATCTTCAGAAAGTAGTGCAAGGCAGGAAGCAGATAAATTTTCGTGACTCAGTATGACTCAATGGCACCAAGTCTTTTTGATTAGTTTGTAAAACAGAGTACCTACCTCATCCAGCATCTTTCTTTCTTTAGTAGACTGGGTCACCCCTAAAGAGATCACAGAAAAGATAGGTCACACAAGAGCAGAAGACCTCCCTTCATGGGGGTAGATGGTGCAGTGATTCACATAAGAGTGTGGGAGAAATAACACTGAATAGAGGTCCTCTCTCTATAAAGCCACAGCTCCTTAATAGATTTCCTTCTGGAGACACCGCTGATGCTTAATTTAAACATTATAAAAGTGCCTGCTGCACATGGATTTCTGCCTACAATTAAATAAATCCCTAGTTCATATGCTAACATTACCAGGAGCAGATTAGGTCCTATTAGTTATAAAAAGAAATACATTTCCCCCCCCCATCACCAGCTATCTGAACAAAGAGCTATGCATTAAAGATAAAGCTAGTTTAGTGTTACCGCTAAAGACCTTTTCGTAATTCAGATTCAGCATCAGCAAAAATCTTAGGTGTCAAAATGTCAGGTGTCAAAATGCAATTCTGAGGTGTTGAAGGGAGGAGGGGAGAAATTACATGGTACTTACAGAAATAGCTAACTACCCATTTTCCTCCTGCAATCCCCAGGAAATATTTCAGTGTCCGTTCACACACAAACTCGGCATCTGCAGAACGGAAAACATCCCAAGGATCAGGAGTTGAAAACCAAATCAGGAAGGGCTGCCAAAAGAAGCTAGAGCGCCCCGCTCCTTATGCTACTTGAGAGCGATCTGGATTGATGATTCCAACACCCCTGGGGATAGACTCAGAGGCTGGAAGCACCCCTAATTCTAACCAGCAGGTGTGGATCTTTGGAAGTCTGGAGAAGGCTGATACGAAGTTAAGACCACAGGAAGTGTCTGCCCTATCTTCTAGATGCCAAGGCCAGCTAAAGATGTCTGTCAGCGTGCTCAGGGAACTACCCATGTCGGTAGTATTGATACACGTGGACGGGCAAGGTCTATTTTACTGGATGACGACATGTGAAAGGAAAAGAAAACAGTGTTGTTGAAATCCTAAATTTGAAATGTCAATGATGAATTTTCACCCCCAGAACTTCTACTTGGGGAATCCTAACCCCTAATTCTTAATTCCCTTGCAAGGCAGAAAAATATAGTACTTTCATAGTTTTTCTCTTTTCAACGTATTTCAGCAAGCAGTAGCTGAAGAATCACTTCTGCTTATTTTTTAGCGTTTTAAAGGCCCGTTTGAAGGACTAAGCAAACTCAGGAAAGAACACTTAAACAGGAGAAATGTATTTAACTAAATCCTAAACACAGCAGGCCATCTGCCAGTAGTAGCAACAGCCATTCTCCCTAACCGAATTCTTCACAAATTTAAAAAAATCTTTTCTCTTTCTTCACAATTTCTTTTTTTTTTTTTTGGTACGCGGGCCTCTCACTGTCGTGGCCTCTCCCGTTGCGGAGCACAGGCTCCACATGCGCAGGCTCAGCGGCCATAGGCTCACGGGCCCAGGCGCTCCGCGGCATGCGGGAACTTCCCGGACCGAGGCACAAACCCGTGTCCCCTGCATCGGCAGGCGGACTCTCAACCACTGCGCCACCAGGCAAGCCCCACAATTTTTTTTTTTTTTTTTTGCGGTACGCGGGCCTCTCACTGCCGTGGCCTCTCCCATTGTGGAGCACAGGCTCTGGACGCGCAGGCTCAGCGGCCATGGCTCATGGGCCCAGCCGCTCCGCGGCATGTGGGATCTTCCCGGACCGGGGCACAAGCCCGTGTCCCCTGCATTGGCAGGCGGACTCTCAACCGCTACGCCACCAGGGAAGCCCCTCTTCACAATTTTTAAGGCTTTTTGTTTAACTGTTGTGAAGGTTGACTTAATAATATGCTTTAAACTCAGAAATCTTAGCTCATTTTTAGTTTTAAAGTAGCAAGTGTATTGCCCTTGAGTTTAAACACTGAACTACTTTAGATTTAATTTGCATTTTAAAGTTTTCTTTTCACCTATCAGCAGCCTTGATCCAAACCCATAGCTTAAGATATATTCAAGTTTAATGACATTCATCTCTAAAACAGTTTAGTTCATGGTAACTTGTTTTGGCATCGGATTCCTGTGAGCATTATCCTCTGACCCTGTAGTATGATCTTTACACAGTAGAAACCTAAGCTCTTAGAAGTTCTAAGGCAGCATGTGCCTGCCAAGGAGTCTGGACCCTATGCTCAAGAACCTTCAGCTGTATGAACAGAAACACCCTGGAGAGGACCAGAGAGTCCATTTTGTTAGGAAGGTTTTAAGAGTTGAGCTTCAATCTGTATCTTCTGTGTGCCATAGGCACCAGTCTTTGCTTTCTGGAGCCCATGAGTGAACCTAACTCCTCCTCCAGATAACAACTCTTCAGATATTTCAAGACACTTGTCTTGTTCCCTTAAGTCTTCCCATTCCTTCAGTTGTCCTTCAAATGACATTGCTTTGAATTCCTTTTCCCCATTCTCTTCATCTACCTCTGGATAAACACTCTCCAGTTGTCAGGGACCAGCATGAAAAGATAGCATGGTGCTCAAAACAGAGCACACACCTTCCAGGTGTTCGCTCCAGTGGGGGTGGGGTAGGGTGTCGGGATCATCACCTCACTTGCTCTGGACATTAGGCTTGTATCAATAAGGCCCAATTTCAAATGAGCTTTGTTAGCAGTCCTGAAATGTTTACTCAGATTTAGCTTACAGTCAACTAAAAGCCTCTGAGGTCTCCCTTGTCATCACACAAGTCATACTCAAGATTTAAAAAGGGGAAGGTGTAGGACAAATGAATTTTTCCCTTCACTTTTTTCTTTTTCATATGCTAGGCTATCTCAGAGCTGATAACTGGACTTGTTTCCTGTAAAACTCTCAACCACACTCAAACTAGGTGTTGGAGTGGAGTGAGGTCATGGAGCTAGCTAGGGTTTCCAACCACCCAGATTCTGAGTGAAGACTCACTTCTGCTCATTCCCCTCTTTGCCCCATTTGTTCCTCCAGGACTCGGGCTCTGCCTTCCCAGAAAGCCCTCACACAGTGTAGTCCAGGCAGGGTGGACTAGGAGAAGTGATTCATCGTTCTGGCTCATCACTCTCCAATCTTAACACAAAATAAAAGGGGGTCAGGAAATAGCAAAACTATTATTTTTCTTTCATCAAGCAATAACTGATTGACTATTGGCAGACGGTCACCTGTGCTATGCTTAACAAACATGCCCATTTCTTCATGTAGTTTTATGCAACAGATGCAGCATATTCTGTAAAGGTTCTTGGTGTACCTGTTTTCATAATGACATGAGTAGTCTCTTCAGTAATTAGATTAGTTAAAGTGATGTGATGTTTTCTGGCAAACTTGTGCACAAGCACCTGAAATCAAATCAAATATCACATTATAATAAATTACATCTAGAACACAGCTTGAGTATTAGTTATCCCAGCTTTGAACCTCCATTTTTCTCACAAAAGGTACATCCTTTTTATTCTAATATGAAGTTTCAAAATAAATAGTAATTTAATAAAAATTATGTACAAATCAGAGGAAGAAACTCTAAAATAGTCTGTGCTAACAGACATGGAATTATAACCAAGGATTCAAAATAATATTAATTTTCCTTTTAATAACAGATATCATTTGATTCCCTAAGACAGTTTCTTTGCAGAGTGACACCCTACTATACTATAATTTAGATTTATCAGCCTACACTCTATAAGCTGAGAGGTAACTTGCCTACACAGAAAGTTATGCTCAGATACGTGACTTAAGAACAAGATTCAACCTGCTGACAGTTTTAAAACGTTCAAGTCAAGATGCTTCTAAAGGTCAGTACAAAAACTATCAATTCCTCTTAAGGAGAAGGATTGGAAGAGACTCATATTCTTCCCAAAAGAAATCTAGAGCCTTCTAGCTATTATCTATCGACCAAATAAAAAATCAATAGGCAGTAAAAGAAATTAACCAGATCCATTATAGACACATTTGACATAATCAGCAGCTACTGCTTGGTACATAACTTTACCAAGGGCCATCATTTACGAGCCATCACCACCCACGCCAGTATTTCCATCATTTACTAGTCATCACCACCCACGCCAGTATTTATGTGCCCCACGAGATTGCAATGGAGGGTGGGCTGTCTTTCTTTCATGCTGCCTCACTCCATACTGCCACAGGGCACTGAAAAAGGCAAGCTGGAGAAGCTAATGACATCCTCCCCCCGCTTTTGCCACTGCCCTTTGCCAGGATCATTAGCAATTCTGAACTGATTAATTGCTGAAATCCCAGCCTTGAAACAGCGTTCAGTTAGAAGAGCAACTGCTGAAAAGATCATCTTAATATGGGCTTCGGAATTAATCATGCGTAATACAGTCAGCAGCTTTCATAATAAATTTACCACACTTCGGCAAGTCTGAATAGAGCTGAAAAGTTTTCTTCTTTGCTTGTTTAGAGACAATATGTACCCAAGCCACTTAGAGTCTCATTTGCAGTTCAGGATTGCCCATGGCAAGAAAGATTAGATCATTTTAGCCTTCTTGGAAAAGCTGATCTCACAAAACAAAGGAATAAGGAACGCTAATTTTCAGTGAATAAATGGGAATTTTAGATGTGTTGGCAAAAGATCAAGAGCAGTATAAACAGACATAGGTATGAATTTTTAGAGCAAATAGCTGTTCTGGGCACATGGTTGTGAGATGAGAATTCTGGCATTATTGATGAGAATTTATTCATTGTATCTACTAGGGCAGACAAGGCTTACTTTGCCCTTTTAATAGTGGGACACATCTGGTCACAGAGGTCATGCTGAGCTGCTAACCTATAGAGAAGCTAGGATGAGAAATGGTTTCTATTCCAGGAAGGATATATTAAGAAAGATACTTAAGAATGACTGAATCATTTCTCAGTGTGCAATAAATAGCATCCACTATTGAATCTGTTTGATACTCTGGTGTGTTATCATAGTTTTAAAGAAATTCCTCACTCAATTAATGATTAATGGTGATTAATTAAGGGGAGATAAATTTCCTATGATGTCTGAAATCTATGCTCAATCCAAGCAGAAAGAAAGTTTCAGTGGTCTTAATATTTTAATGGGTATTTTTCCACAGCACAAAACAACTCCTGTTTCTAGCAGGACATGTCAAAATCCTAACAGGGATGGGTTATTGTAGGGTAGAACTGACAGGGCAAGCTATTGGATAACAGTGTCACAAGCCAGGATAAAGATAAATAAACACTGGAGAAATGCCACTATCTGGCCATGTACTTGGAACCAGTTTAAATTTAGTTAATCATGCTGGTAAGTTCACTCAGATGTGAACAAAGGTGGGGAAAAGATGCCTTCTGGGGAGTAGAGCTATACCTCCTTGCTTTTTTAGATAGAAAGAAAATAAAAATAAAAAAGCTCTGGATTATACTCAAAACCATAACCTTTCTGCTAATATTTAATAATTATTTCCTTTACTAAATACATACAAAATAATCCATGCTATAGCTTTATCTAGGTATAAGTTTTCAGAAATTAGTAATGGAAATTAAATTACATAGTAATGAGCTCGTTTGCCAGATTTCTTCCTATAGGTTATTCACAGCTAGTACCCATTTAAAGCCATTGCGGTATGTTAATGAAGGCTCAGTCATTAGGAAAATACATATGGATACACTCACAAATTCTTTTGGGGTCAAGCCTGATGCCACCATAGAAATTCTTTTGTTGCCTCTTTGTGTTGAAGGTATCAACTCTGGCTTCTCCCTGCTCACACTTTCTTCCCGCACATTATACCCTGCAGTATTAGTAGCATGAGCTGCAGCGGGACTCCTGGCAGATTCTACTACTTGAAATTGGGGTAATTTCAGTACAGAGGCTGAGGGTGGCATGCTGCAGACATGAGCTGGCTCTGGGGTTCTGTCTTCAGAGGGATCAGACTCAGGGTCATCAGAGAAGAGGCTGATTCCAGATTCTAGGTAAGGGGTTCCCTCTGAAAGGAATGAGGAAAGAAATTTAATATATATGACAGTGAATTCTGAATTATAACATCTAGTCTCTGCTAAAAATTAAAAAGACAGATTAAGTTAGGTTAAGAGAAAAATGGGTACATTAATAACACTGTTGGTAGATGTGCAAAGCAGCTTAACTTTTCTAAAGGAAATTTGGTATTATGTAGCAACAGCCTTGTGTGTTTATACTTGCAGTCAACAATTCTAGTTTTAGAAATGTATCCTAAGGACATAAAAGAGGTCTGTAAAAGTGTAGTCATAGGAATGTTCACTGCAACATTGTTTATAACAGTAAGGTTTTAGAAACAAACTAAATGTACAATGAGATTAAATAAATTATGCCACATCCATTCCAATGAACTACTCTTCACCTGTTACATTTAATTACAATAAAATGGAGAAATGCACACACTCATGTTTGTTGTAGCATTATTCACAATAGCCAAGAGGTGGAGGCAACCCAAATGTCTGTCATTGGATAAATGGATGAAGAAAATGTGAGATATGTGTATATCTATATCTATCTACACACACAGTGGTTTTAAAAAAGCTACCAATTTGGATGAACCTTGAGGACAGTATGCTATATGAAAAAAGTCAGTCACAAAAGGACAAATACTGCATAATTCCACTTACATGAGTTATCTAGAGTAAACTCTTAGAAAGTAGAATGCTGACTCCCAGGGGATAGGGGGAGGGGGAAATGGGGAGTTGCTATTTAATGGGTACAGAATTTCAGTTTTACAGGATGAACAAATTTTAGAGATCTATTGCACAATAATGGGAGTATACTTAACATTACTGAGCTCTTAAAAATGGTTGAGGTAAATTTTATGTTTTTTTACCACAATTAAAAATAAAATTAAAAAAAGATACCATTGATTTTTCAGATGCTACCCTATTTCAGTTTTAACATGAAATATGTTTCCATCTTAGATATTAAATGCAATATTATAAGAAAGCCTGCTTTCTATAATTTCTGTCATTTATCAGTTTAGTTCTTAGGGGATGGTTTTGATTCAAATGTATACTTCTTTAAAAAATTTTTATTTTATATTGGAGTATAGTTGATTTACAACGTTGTGTTAGTTTCAGGTGTACAGCAAAGTGATTCAGTTATACTCAAATGTATACTTTAATCTTTGGGCTGCTTGTGAATATTTTGGCACTTCCTATATCACTGAAACTTTAAAAAAAAATACCAAATACAAATAGTTGACTAAATACAATCAAAATGATTTTTGTTTCTTCATCCATGATGATATCATTAACTTTTTCACTTAATAAATCATCAGATATCATCACCAAATTAAAAACAGACCGTCCCTGAAACATTTTAGAAAATGTCACTCCATCAGCAAGTAAGCACAGCTAAGTAGAATGTATGAGATTCCTAAAATGACCCTAGTGAACATGGCCAAAAACATTTAGTTGTCTAAGAGCACCTTTTATGATAATGTGTTTTTCAGGATTAATTTAAAACTTGCTTTACTGATTAAAACCTTGACTTACAAGCCATAAAACACACCATTCGGTTACAGTGATTTATAAGGCATAAAATATATAGTAATTTATATTCATTAATTCATAAAACAAGAGCTTACTTTAGAGATATGACTCATTTTTCAATAAAGGACAAGCCTAAAACTTTACCCTAGGGCCCTAGAACTCTTATCTAACAGTTGAAGTAAAATATTTAGAGAGCACCAAGACTCTCCCATCCTCAAAACTGTTAGAGTTAAACCAATATAGACCGATTAACAGCGGCAATAATGTTCAACTTGGATTAACATTCAAGCTATTTTTCTAATGGGTTTAAGTATAACAGATGCATTCATGATAGACTACCACATTTGAAAGCTGATTCATCAGAATATCTTTAGGTTAAGAGTAAAATAAAAGTGTTTTCTCCATCAGAGCAGATAAAATATTACCTAGATCTTGTCTTGGCAAAGAAGACTGCTCCATTAAATCCTGGGCCTCAGACTCCGTCAGCTGTTGCTCCTCCACATCAACAACCTCAAGCTCCTTTTGAGGTGGGCAGTTTCTGTTCTGAAGACTCCTTGAGTGGCTGTGCATATACCAACTATTATCTGACAACTGTGATTTAGAAGGGGAAGGCCTAGAAAAAAGGATGAAAGGAGAAAACCATCACTGTAGCTTGTGAAAGGACTAATCATACTTCCCAGGCAGCCAAGGCATAAGTGAAAGAGCTCACTGTCAGAGATCGGGAATGACTAGCAAGAGAGAACACAAGAGATGGCTAGGAGTCTGGATTCACGATGTCTGCCAACCTGTCAGGGCTGACATATAACATCTCTCCTTAGGGTCTGGCCTGAGGCAGTATATCTCCTAGCTATTTAAAAGCATGTCAGCAAATTTCACCAAATTATCCACTGCCACTCACTCAAATTCTATACACTATTTCAAATGAATGTATGAGAATCAGCTCTCTCATGAAAATAAGTTGATTAATTTTGACATTGCTACACTCATTCTTTCTACCCAATTTTAGCAGAATTCACAGAATCATCCCTACCTCCTACCTTTTCAATGTCCAAAGTCATTCTAAAAATAAAAGCCAGCTATAATATATTGTTAGAAGAGCATATGCACACAGTAATTCCTCTACCCTTTCAGGTGTTTAGAACTTTGCTGAATACGATACTTATCAACAGATTTAAAGGACCTCAGAGATCAGATAACTGATTCAAACAATTATTGGATATTTAGTATGAGTCAGGCACTAAAGCTAGGCTCCACGGATTAAAGATGAGCAAGACCTGAACTGTTCCTCAAGCAGTCTAGTAGAGGAAGTTCAATCAATGTGTAGGTTTTTTAATAGAAGTCTCTATAGGGTATACGGGGGTGGGGGAAGAGGAAGAGGAATATTTCATCTGAATATTAAACAGGTGGTTAGCTCAATCGGTTAAAGCACAGCAATGAGGTCATTACCTCTAATCATGGGTTTAGGGCCTATGGAGGTCAAGTCTTTTCATTCTCTATCACAGCCATCAGGCCATTATCACAGCCTCAAAAATATATCCTCAGTCCAATCCAAGATGCTTGGAAAAGATGGTGTGATTAGATTATTGACAACTTGTCACTATTTCCAGAGAGATAAGTGAAAATATACATACACTTGGTAGAAACGCAATAAATATGAATTCCTTTTCCTTTCTAGAGTCATGAGATGTGTGACTCTATCAGTTCTGAGACTCTATCCTGAACTATCAATTTGGAATAATAGTCCAGAACTTGTCCTTTTACTTTCACTGTGTTTTTATAAAGATCAAATGAAGAAGTAGATAAAGTATTTTTAAAACTATAAAGTGTTACATAGTCTTATATCAATAGTGATGTGAACAACATCCCTGGAAGATATTCTGAATATTTACTGGGGTAAATCAATAGCTAAACTTTTTCTAGGAAGGCAAAAACTTCAATTAGGGCAAGGGCGGCCTTGGAGAAGTCTACCATCAGCCTCCAGGCCTGCTGAGGCTTTTAGTTCTGTATTTACTGTATTTTATTCTGACCTTGAAAAGGGACAGATCTACTGTGCATTTCTCATGTTGTAGCTCATGCCTTGTACAGGTCCAAAGAGCCTACATACAATTAAACAAAAGAAGTGTCCTAGGGCAATGAGAGGTTAGATATGTCCGTGTACAAAAAACTAGAGAAAGTATGGTGAAAAAAAAATTAACACTAAAAGTTTAATGTAAGTACGGGTGTTACTTAGCTACCAAACTTGACATTTATTACTTCTTACCTTTCCATTCCTGGTTCTTTATTTTTACTGGTGGAAGTATCCGGAGATACTTGAAACTTGTCAGCAGAAAGGCTTTCTGGATTCCGGCTTATAGGATATTCACTACTTTTCTCTGAAGTTAATACTGCTTTAAATGGAATGAGAAAACAAAGAAATCTACTTTACTGCTTTGTCCTGATGGTGATAATTCAGGTGAGAATATCAATTTTTTTCAAAAGCAGCAATCTGTGACAATCAAATTGGTTTTTTAAAAAAATAATTAATTAATTAATTTTTGGCTGAGTTGGGTCTTTGTTGCTGTGCTTTCTCTAGTTGCAGCACAGGCTCGGTAGCTGTGGCACCCGGGCCTAATTGCTCCGCGGAATGTGGGATCTTCCTGGCCCAGGGCTTGAACTCATCTCCCTTGCATTGGCAGGCGAATTCTTAACCACTGCACCACCAGGGAAGTCCCAATCAGATTGGTTTTTAAACAGGTATATCAGACAGAATTCTATAAACACAAGTGATACAGCACCAAATGGAACTCAATGACTAAAAAATAATAACAACAATAAAAGGAACACTTTAAAACTGGGTAAATAAAGATACCCAGCTGAGACAAGGCTGAAAAAATAATATATTTATATTTTTTGGCCCTGAATGATAAGGACATAAGAATAGGAAATGAATTTTTATCTCTGCAGCAAACTAAATTATACTCAAATCACCTCAGACAACAGGGAAGAGAAAGTACTGGAAAGCACAAAGCACACTCCCTTTTCCATCCCTATTGCCTCCACATCAAAGACTGTATAGGGCTTTAGCAAGATGAGTGGCCTCCGCCCGGCTGCTGCTGCAGCCAGCACCTCGGTGAAGCCCATTTTCAATCGGGACATGAACGAGGCTAAGCGAAGGCTGCGTGAGCTCTACCGCGCCTGGTATCAGGAGGTGCCGAACACTGTGCATTTATTCCAGCTAGACATCTTTGTGAAACAGGGACGGGATAAAGTCTGAGAAATGTTTATGAAGAATGCCCACGTCATAGACCCCAAGGTGGCTGATCTTCTGGTCATTAAGGGAAAGATGGAACTGGAAGAAACGAAGTGTGGAAGCAGCAGACACAGGTCATGCGGTTTTTCCATGAAACAGAAGCACCAAGGCCAAAGGATTTCCTGTCCAAGTTCTACGTTGGGCATGACCCGTGACATCACTCAATATTAAGGTGCATGTCGATATTTAAATATTTTAGAGCACAAATAAACTCAATATATGATAAAAAAAAAAAAGACTGTATAGGATGGGGGTTTGAGTTTTTGCATGTGTGTGGAAACAAGGGAGGGGTCAGATGAGAAAGAAAAAAGAGGTGACATTTTGCTTCACATTTTCAATTACTAAGAAAATAATAAACCGAAAAACCAATACAAACAAAAAAACAAGGTGCCGACTGATAAGGAACCTGGAAGTAATACATGGAACTAATGATGAACTGGCACAAGAAAGGAAAAAACACAGAACAGACCCAAGGCAAAGTTCTAGCACGTTAGTACATCCTTTTTATTTATTAATTCCTCTAAATGTATTAGTGTGCCACTGCTTTCTAGGAAGTGGCTTAAAGGCAGAAATATTTAAAAAGCAAAAACAAATACTTAAAAATTACAGGTCTTCTATCCATTACAAAGTCACTGATGACTATAATTTATTTTGAGCTTTTATTAGAAAAGCGAAAATCCATAAATAAAGGCAGAAAAATTTAAACAAAGGGCTGTATTAATTAAACTATTTTTTTAAGACACTGGGTAGCCTGGGGGGAAATAATCATTGATTTCCTGAGTTAATCCTCAAATATATTATTTATAGTTTCCTTTATAGTCTTCTCTTCTGGACCTGTGAGTTTCTAGGAACACAAGAACCCTGCCTGGAGCTACTGTAAGGTGCTGAAACAAAGAAGGGTCTAACCATGAACCAGCAGGTTTTTCTTCCAACTGGAATGTAAAGTTTTTAATATAGGCATCATTTCCCCTCTAAATACAAGGTGATCACTGATAAAAGGTAATGTGCAATGTCTAAGGAATCACACCAAACAGAATTATTTTTTTAATTAAAAAAAAACTTATTAAAGTATAGTTGATTTACAATGTTGTTAGTTTCCGGTGTACAGCAAAGTGACAGAATGAACTATTGGAAAGGGCTTTTTTATTTTTTTAAGTGGAAGGGTGGGGAGGGAAAGGCCTCAGACACAAAAATAGATATTAAAAAGTCATTCCACCACCTGGACATTTAACATACAAGTTCCTCTTTTCACTACAATGGGGCCCAAGCTACAAAGAAAATAAGCTAACCTGAGTTAGGACTCAATAACTCAATAGTACCCAAAAAATACAGGGAAAAACTTTTCTGCTCTTCTTTTTCCTTAATCCTTATTTCATAGATGCAGTGATCCAGAGCCCAAGTACTGGAACAGTACTGTAGTCCCCCCTGAAATCATTCCTTCATCTGTGGGTCTTAATATGTTATATTCTTCATGGGTAGGGAATATGGGCCAGACCAAACATTTAATAAATTTACTGACTGCCTATTAGGTGCTAATAAGCATTGTTGAAAAGTATTGGGAAGAATCAAAGAGAAAGACATTGAAAAGGAGGAAAGAGATACTGAGAAACGATAAACTATAATCTTTCAGGAATGAACGTACTGTAGGGCGGAAAAGCTCAGATGTGTCTGAAAATCATTTCAGCTGTAATGGACTACGATGTTACAAATGCTGTTTGCTTTATGAATGACAGGTAATTCAGGAGGAAAAAAACAAAACAAAAATAAAAACAAAGTGCCTGATATGAAATAGCTTTACCTGCAGAAGGAGGTACACATCATTCATAATGGGTAAGAATACACGTTTGCACAAAAATATTATGCAGGCTTGGGAATGACCCTTAGGTAAACAGTAGGGCAGATCTAGGCTGAGGGCAGGACATCTGATGTAAAGATCCTGGAAAAGGAGCTTTCATCATCATTAAGAATACGGATTCTTAAAAAATAAAAACTGGGGCTTCCCTGGTGGCGCAGTGGTTGAGAGTTTGCCTACCAATGCGGGGGACATGGGTTCGAGCCCTGGTCTGGGAAGATCCCACATGCCGCGGAACAACTAGGCCCGTGAGCCACAACTACTGAGCCTGCGCATCTGGAGCCTGTGCTCCGCAACAAGAGAGGCCGTGATAGTGAGAGGCCTGCGCACCGCGATGAAGAGTGGCCCCCGCTTGCCCCAACTAGAGAAAGCCCTCGCACAGAAACGAAGACCCAACATAGCTAAAAATAAATAAAAATAATAATAAAATAAAAATAAATAAAAAAATAAAAACTGGGGAAATATGATTAAGTCTAGAGTTCCGCTTATTACTAGTAATGTGCCAATGTTGGTTTCTTCGTTCTGACAAAATTACCATGGTAATGTAAGATGACAACATTAGGGGAAACTGAAACTAGGTAAGGGGTAGAGTTCTTGTAGGAACTCTCTATACTATCATTGCTGCTTTTCTGTAAATCTAGAGTTATTCAAAAATAAAACATTTATTTAAAGAATAAGTCATTTTAGTACAGCTGAAGGTAAACAAAACTCCTTTTCCCAGGATTAAGAAGTTTGCTTGAATTTCAGTTAGACTCACGCCAATTTAAGAGGGAAAAAGGCACAAAACTTGAGCTGCTATTAAGTAGATGCTCAAATTGTTTCAGAAATAAAGCCACAAAATTCCAGAATCCATACCCAGAAATTTTCTTTCAGTAACTCTAGAGTGGGCTTCAGAGTTTTAATCATGTGAATTAAAATATTTATTGAGCGCCTACTGTGTTCCAGGCTCAGGTGTAAGGGTTCTCTGCCCAGATGGAGCCTACATTTTAGTGGGAGGTAAGGAGGAACTCTAAACAACATGCAAAACAAATTCGATATTGTTAAAAGTTAAGGGCCGGGCTTCCCTGGTGGCGCAGTGGTTGAGAGCCCGCCTGCCGTTGCAGGGGACACGGGTTCGTGCCCCGGTCCGGGAAGATCCCACATGCCACGGAGCAGCTGTGCCCGTGAGCCATGGCCGCTGAGCCTGCGCTTCCGGAGCCTGTTGCTCCGCAACGGGAGAGGCCACGACAGTGAGAGGCCCACGTACCGCAAAAAAAAAAAAAAAAAAAAAAGTTAAGGGCCTTCCCTGGTGGCACAGTGGTTAAGAATCCACCTGCCAATGCAGGGGACACAGGTTCAAGCCCTGGTCCGGGAAGATCCCACAAGCTGTGGAACAACTAAGCCCATGTGCCACAACTACTGAGCCTGTACTCTAGAGCCTGTGAGCCACAACTACTGAAGCCTGTGCACCTACAGCCTGTGCTCTGCAACAAGAGAAGCAATTGCAGTGTGAAGCCTGCACCCCAATGAAGAGTAGCCTCCGCTCACTGCAACTAGAGAAAGCCCGAGCCCAGCAACAAAGACCCAATGCAGCCAAAAATAAATTAAAAAAAAAAAAAAGTTAATAAGGGCTATTGAAAAAATGTAACAGTATAACAGGGTAAAGTGGGGCTAGAAAAGTCAGAGACTTAAAAATTACAATAAAAAATACAGTGGTTGGGCTTCCCTTGTGGCGCAGTGGTTGAGAGTCTGCCTGCCGATACAGGGGACACGGATTTGTGCCCCGGTCCGGAAAGATCCCACATGCCGCGGAGCGGCTGGGCCCGTGAGCCATGGCCACTGAACCTGCGCGTCTGGAGCCTGTGGTCCACAACGGGAGAGGCCACAACAGTGAGAGGCCCACGTACCGCAAAAAAAAAAAAAAAAAAATACCGTGGTTATAGGTGATCTCCTTGAGAAGTAGCATTTGAGCAATTTGAAAAACATATTCAAGTTGTGCAAATATAAGTGGGCATGGCAGACACTCTACTCTCTGTGGAGTTGGGAGAGGGGACACTTTTTTTTGTTTTTTGTTTTTTTTTGGTTTTTTTTGCGGTACGCGGGCTTCTCATTGTTGTGGCCTCTCCCGTTGCAGAGCACAGGCTCCGGACACACAGGCTCCGCGGCATGTGGGATCTTCCCGGACCGGGGCACGAACCCGTGTCCCCTGCATCGGCAGGCGGACTCTCAACCACTGCGCCACCAGGGAAGCCCGGGACACTTTTTTTTTAAATGGAGAAATTCTCATAAGCCTCTCCTCCCTCCTCTCAACATTTACCCACCTACCTCAAAACTCTGAGGATGTTATAATTTCATGAGAAAGTAGACCAATGAATAAGTTTACCACAAAGGATAGAGTAAAGGCTCTTTCATTAAAAAAAAATGTTTTATATAGAAATTCAGAAGAAATTTTCAGAGTTTTTCAAATCCATAGTAAAATAGAATATATAAAAGTATAGCACTTATAAAAAAAAAAAGCCACAAAGAAACATTTTGTGTACAGATCTTCAGGAAAAAATACCCCCCCCCAACAAAGATGAGATAGTAGATTCACACATATATTCAAAGCCAGACAATAACATTTTATATCTGGTGCATTAAAATTGAAAGTCTAGTCTATTTTTAGATTGAAGGTGGTGAAAGCACCAACAAGAATTGTGATGGTGGTGAGACTTGGGGCTACTTTATCTGGGAGATGAACTAAATGAAGATAGTTACAAAGAATGCATTTAAGGAAATACATTTTGAACCACTGCCATAGCAACAGAGTTCCTAGCTTCTCATGCATGAGCTACTTACTGTTTCTCTCTGAACATAAAAACACTACAAGGCACACTCCGGGACCAACGCCACTCTCTTGAATAATTAAGAGTAGAGTTCCTAGAAAGACTCAAAGGAAGGCCCTTTGACCCCCTGTAGGCCTGAGGAAGGGAGGGAGAACGAAGAAGGGACTTTAACACTAGGTTAGCTGGGTAGCTAGCACTCTGGGAGTGCTAGTTCCTAAGCACTAGCTCTCTCCTGGAACCCAGGCCTATGCCTAGCCTCTCATGTGTGTCTGTGTATTTGCCCGTTTAAAACCCTGCCTGATGTGTTGTTTTTCACAGGCTTTTTCCAGTTAAAACTCAAATTTTCATCTCACTTTCCTTCCTTTATGCCAGGTTATTTCTCAGCTCGGTGCTCACTTCTTATAGGGAGTCAGCTCAGAGCAGCTCCACCTGCCCAGTTACTCCAAATGCCTTGTCTTGTTGATAACAATCATGTTGTTATAAAGCACCTGTCTCTGCCACAAAATTGGGCTTTCTGTGGATCAAGGTGCAGTTCCTGAAGTATATATAGACGTCTCTCTCTATAAACCAGAAAGTGATTAAATAGGGCTTCGTGATCTGACACCAGTGCTATAAGAAACATGTCTGAGTGGTTTTTTTATAAGCTTTCTAAAATGATGGGGTTACCTATTTCCAATCTGCCCCATGACACTCAGCTTCCTGTGGGTGCCCCATAGCATTTGCTTACTGTGGGTACTCAGATGACGATGCTTACTGACTGTCTTGGGCCCTCTGAATGGTAAGTTAGTTGTAAGCAGGGACTAGAAGCAAGGCTCTAAGATTTCCCACAGAGTGACTCGGCAAATATATGCTGAGCAAAGATCATAAAATGTTGGAGCTGGGTCCATACTTTTCAGAAAGAGATAAAGGCTTAGGGAGGGAAGAATTTTGCTTAAGGTAACACTTTGGCCAATATTACAAACCTTTTTCTGATGTGTTTTGTTCCAGATTTAGCAGGTCCTCAGAGGCACAAGAATCGGCTATGAGGGAAGGGGAGCTGTGAGAAGAATGGCTCCCGTGCTGCTCTAACACAGCTTCCAGTTCGGCCATTTCCTGCTGGATCTTTAGCAGGTTATCTTGCATGGTATCCCTCTGCTGCAGACACGAGAAACGACACCAAGAAAGTTATACTCTTTTAGAAACTTGCCAGAAATCAAGAATATGTTACACCAATTAATTTTACCGTGGGACTTGAAATCACTTTGTATGGAATTATAAGTTCTGCCTGAGCACCTTTTTAAAAATTTATTTATTTATTTATTTATTTATCTATGGCTGCGTTGGGTCTTCGTTGCTGCATGTGGTCTTTCTTTAGTTGTGTTGAGCAGGGGCTACTCTTCCTTGTGGTGAGCGGGCTTCTCATTGCAGAGCACGGGCTCTAAGCACGCGGGCTTCAGTAGTTGTGGCACGTGGGCTCAGTAGTTGTGGCACACGGGCTCTGGAACCCAGGCTCAGTCATTGTGGTGCATGGGCTTAGTTGCTCTGTGGTATGTGGGATCTTCCTGGACCATGGCTCAAACCCATGTCCCCTGCATTGGCAGGCAGATTCTTAACCACTGCGCCACCAGGGAAGCCCTGAGCACCTGTTAATCTGACCATATTCATGCAGTTAATGCCCATGAAATTATTTCAGAAAGATGTTAGAAGGGGAGAAAAAATTCCTCAAACTCTCCCAACTAGGCTTGTTTTATTGTGATGTCCTTTTGAAGTTGGTCATTTTCTTTTAAAGCTAGGGAGTGAAAAAATAAGGTACTTAAAACACTTTTGGTATTTAAAATTAGCATGATTCTGTTAACATCTTCCATAGGCTGCATTTCAAAAATTTGGTATTGTGACACTCATAAGAGATTTGGGTTAGTCCATATAAAAATGTCTAATCTCTGGCTTGTGAGGTCACTTCCTTTTCTGGGATTCTTTGAACATTTAGTTTCTAACAGAACAAGCAAAGAGCTAATTCATTAATGTATCTATTTATTCATTCAACAACTATTTGTTGACCACCTATTATGTGTTAGGCACTGGGGATACAGCCCTAGAATGGTGCTGCCATTCTAGATGGGGACGGGGTACCTAGAGATCGCTGCAGAGAAGAACCGGCTATATGGAAGGATCCAGCAGAAGGAGCCCTCAGAAAGCCTGTAAGGCCAGTTATTGTTTTCAATTCAAGATAATGGGCTCCTCTTGCTTATGAGGCTCCTGATGTTTATTTCTCCATATGAAGAAGAAATCTGCTAAGTCTAAGGTTTTTGATAAGCGAAGTACTTCGTAAGTAAGGAGCTCTCCAAAATATACATTTCTTCATTACTTTTAGAAGGAGCATGTATGGTTGCCAGCAAACCCTGGGGAAACAGATTGTTTCACCCTGTTTCTTCTGATCCTCGCAAATGACTTTGCCCTCTACTAAAAACAAGCCATCTACTTTCTTCTGCTACACTGAGTTCACAGTTTTTAGGAGGTTTTTATGACTGGGAAATGCATTCCCTGCTCCACTAAGGCTTCCACTACTACCCTGAGACTGCTTTGTTGCCAATGTCCACAGCAGCACCATTGCCACCACGTGGTGTCTTGTGAGTAGTTCCATCACTGATCAAATCCTAGCCAAGGGCTCACCTCAGTAAATCTGGAATGAAACCAGGATACCTGATAAGCTTCAAGGAGCTCTATCAGTCACTACTGCCACAACCATCACATCTAACTTCTGTGGCCATTAAATAGGTTAGAAAATTGGAAAAGTAATGGGAGAATTATAGGTACATAACTTTCCTTTGGGTTTTCCCAAAGCAGTTACTTTATAACTTGGACAAATTCCCCTGCAGGCAATTGGCCTGATACATTTGGGAGACTAAACCCAAATTGGTTACCAAGTTTTCTTGATTCTAATTCTTGTGTTTCTTGAATTAGTCCTACTTTTCTTTTCTATTCCCACTGTGCTACTCTGATATCTACTTTTAATACAGCTAAAGTTCCCTAAAAGCCATGTTTATCATGTCTCTTTTTTCCATTAGGAGCTTAGTTGTATACAACTGCTCATATAAAAAGTTAACACTTTCTGAATACTGTATAATTATTACTCGTTATTGATCTCATGATAAATTCCAAATTCCTAAGCACAGCATTCAAAAGGGCCTTCACGGGCTTTGCTGGTGGCGCACTGGTTAAGAATCCGCCTGCCAATGCAGGGGACATGGGTTCGAGCCCTGGTCCGGGAAGATCCCACATGCCGCGGAGCAAGTAAGCCCGTGTGCCACAACTACTGAGCCTGCACTCTAGAGCCCATGAGCCACAACTACTGAAGCCTGCGTGCCAGAACTACTGAAGCCTGCACACCTAGAGCCTGTGCTCTGCAATAAGAGAAGCCACCGCAATGAGAAGCCCACGCACCACAACGAAGAGTAGCCCCCGCTCGCCGCAACTAGAGAAAGCCCGCGTGCAGCAACGAAGACCCAACTCAGCCCAAAATCAATCAATCAATCAATCAATCAAAAGGGCCTCCACACTCTGATCTTATCTCTTATTTCTCCCCAAAACCACCACATATGCCCCGTTTTCCAGTCACATGGGACAACTTTGTGTTTCCTGGGCATGATTTCACACCTCTGTGCCTCTGCCTTGATTTACTGCCTCTCTTCTCTTTCCACCTGGAAAAAATTCTCATCTTTTAAGGTCCAGCTTGAATATCTCCTTCAGAAGTCCCCACCAATAATACATCTCCTGTCAGGAACAGATGACCCCTCAGTGCTTCATTTATACTGCTAGTGCATTAGTATACCGAAGTGGAATGTTCCTCCCAGATGGATGGAATCCTTCCTTAATCATTTCTGTATCCCTAACACCCAGCAGGCAGTAAGCATTTAGTAAATGTTTAATGCAGAAATGAATTAATGAATAAATATAGTTAATCAGTCTTTGATAAAGCACAGATACTAATGATACCAAATTAGGATTTATCTCCTATATATGTCTCCCCAGTTCTGTGTAAACAGACCTTGGGAAAAGATCCCACTTCAATCATTCTGCCTGTTGGAGCTACTCTAGATTTAAGTTAGCCCTGAAATCTGACTTTGGCTCTGTTTTGGGTAGATGCTTGATAAAAACAGGTTATAAAATGAATCTTGAACAAATAGACATACATCTCTGGGAACAAGATCAGAAATATAGAAAACAAGGAGGTAGTTTATTGAATGTCAAATATCATACAATATGGCTAAGGCAGATGGAATCAGAAACCGAACACTACAACTCTAAAACACAAGGGATAAAAAGGTGAAAGTCACGTTGACAGAGCCCCAAATCCACACTGAGAAAGGATCATAGTAATTGCAAACAGAGAAAAGGCCTCCTAGGGAATTCCCTGGCGGTCTAGTGGTTAGGACTCTGCACTTCCGCTGCAGGAGGCACAGGTTCGATCCCTGGCTGGGGAACTAAGATCCTGCAAGCTGTGCAGCACAGCCAAAAAAGAAAAAAAAAGAAAATGACTCCAAAATCTTTTCATTAATTTAGTCACCATGGCAATCCTGCAGAAGTGGAGAATACAGGTGACAATTCAGGCACAGAACAGGCAGTGGTCTCAGAGGTTTCTTCCTGACTCCAGCAGGCTTCAGTCCTGAAGGGATTTGCTCTGTGTTGAAAACAGGCAGTAGAAGACAAGCCCTCTATCTATAGTCCTCATAGCAATGCCAAGACTCAGAATTTTAGAACTGGATACTACCCACTGTTGGCAAAGGTATAGGAAAATGGGAGCTACCAAGTACCACAGGGGCTGGAAGAGCACAGCTTGGTTCAGTCTTTCTAAAGGACAATTTAATAACATGTATCAAACAGAAAAATTCCAGTCCTAGGAATTTATACTAAGGAAGTCATTGGGGATGTGGGCAAATATTTAGTTATCAAGATAATACTACAGGGACTTCCCTAGTGGCGCAGTGGATAAGACTCTGCACTTCCAATGCAGGGGGCCTGGGTTCGATCCCTGGTCAGGGAACTAGATCCCACATGCATGCCACAAATAAGAGTTCGCACGCCACAAATAAGAGTTCGCACGCCACAACTAAGGAGCCCGTGTGCTGCAACTAAGGAGCCGGCAAGCTGCAACTAAGGAGCCCGCCTGCTGCAACTAAGACCTGGTGCAACCAAATAAATAAATTTTTTTTAAGATAATAATACAGTGCTGTACATGATAGCAAACTGTGTCTCTTGCCCTGAAACCCTCATATTCAGCAATAGGTTGAATAAATCATGGTGTACACAAGGAAAGAATACTATATAGTAGTTAAAAATAAATTCATTGAAGAAAATTTAGTGACATAGTAAAAACAATGTAAGTATGTAGAGTACCATCTGAATGTTTTTTAAAGATAAGGTATACACACACACACACACACACACACACACACACACCCCTGTGTACAATAGGAAGAAGAAAGAATATATACCAATAAGTTAATAGTAATGATTTTTAATGCATAGAATTTAATTTTAAAAATAATTAATACAAGTTCATGGTATAAAATTCAAGGCACAAAAGGATATTCAGAGAAAAGTAAGGCTTCCTCCTTCTCCTTCTCCCAATCATCTATTTCCCCACCTGAAGGCAACAACTATTACCTATCTTTTGTATATCATACCGGAGATAAATGTTAATATTTACCAAACCAATCTCTCTCTTTTTTTTTTTTAAGTTTTGGTTGTGTTGGGTCTTAGTTGGGGCATGCAGGATCTTTCATTGTGGCAAGTGGGCTCTCTAGCTGTGGTGCGCAAGCTCAGTAGTAGCGGCGCTCAGGCTTAGTTGCTCTGCGGCATGTGGGATCTTAGTTCCCCAACAGGGATGGAACCTGTGCCCCTGCAGTGGAAGCACGGAGTCTTAACCGCTGGACTGTCAGGGATGATTTTTATTTATCTGTATTTTCTAAGTTTTTTATGATGCACATATACAATATTATAAGACTATCGGTTTTTCTCAGTTTTATCTAATCTGGAATTTCAGGAAGTTCAGAAAAAAATGTCACTTTTTGCTAGCAGCTGAAGGTGTATTTAAGGTTTAGGTGAGAAAAAGAAGTCATGGCAGGATGATTCAAGGTGGTCCAGGTATCTCCATTTTAAGAATGTACATACTATAGTTCAGAGATGATAAGTAAATTGCCTAGAGTAACACAGCCAGGTACAGAACTCTCACCATTACCACCAGCAACCACTGTGTCCATATTCTAAAAAAATAAGTTGAGGGTCTTCCCTGGTGGTCCAGTGGTTAAGACTCTGCGCTCCCAATGCAGGGGGCCCGGGTTCGATCCCTGGTCAGGGAACTAGATCCCGCATGCTGCAACTAAAAAATCCCACATGGCACAACTAAAGACCTGGCGCAACGGAAGGAAGGAAGGGAGGAAGGAAGGAAGGAAGGGAGAAAAAAAAGCTGAATGAGCCTGAAGTTTTGAATGTGAGAACTTAGAAAATTCTGGTGCCACTCCTACAACATAAAAATTAGGAGACAGAGCCAGGTTCTGTGAGGAATATAATGTTAATTTTTAGATGCTGTGGTAGAGAATGCTTTTTCTAGGAGACTATTCTGCCTGGAGTACTGAAATATTCATGTTACCAAATGTTGTAGATGTGACAAAGCTGTTACCCCCCTCACAAGTCACCAAAATATTGGATATTGACCACTAGGAGCAAGAAGTAACACTGTGTACTTTTTAAAGAAAAAAGATGACTTACAGGCACTGAAGAACAAATAACTATACGATTTAAAAAGAAAAAACAAAAAGAAGTATCCACCAAACAGTGAAAGGCTAGACAGTGTCTAACAGGAAGAGAACTCTGTAGGTGTCAATTTGGTACTGAGAAGAAACACACCCCTTTCATATATGTTTTTGTGCTTTCATATATGTTTTTGCTATAGGGCAAATGGGTTTTGAAGGTTTCGCTTATTCATTAAATTCAGTATTTAGTGTTCTGCAGTGAGCACGTTGGTACGTACATGTGTGTGTATGAAATAGGAGGTAATGTGTTCCATCTCGGTGCTTACAATCCAATTGGAGGAGACAAGGTCCCACACACAACTGTTATACCATTAATTCTAAGAGGTGATATAAGCAAATGTAAGAATGCGGGATGCAAAGCACTGAGAACACCACACACACATCCCCATGTGCTTTTACCTGAGTGGTTAAGATATCGCTCTGAGAGGACAGCCCCAAACAGTCTTCAGAGAGGCTTGTTTCACTCTCATACTCGGATGCTGCTTCACCTTAAATGATAATAAAAATAGAGATTCAGATGTAAAAACAGACAGCCAATACTCCAACTTGCAGTACCCGTTTCTTCTCACTGACAGGACAAACTTCACTTTCATGTCACACAAAATGTTTACACTCTTTGTTTAGGGACACCGGATTTCCTCTTAGGAGTCGTAAGGATGAAAACCAGAAGCAAGTCCACCAATAATTAGGGCATTAAATCTCATTCAAATAGAAAAGATGTTCTAGCTGAGTAAAGGACTTTTGAGGAAAAGCACCTTGGGAGGAACATGTTTAAAGTTTAAGAAGCAGTTACTTTCATTGTACTTGGAAACTCGTAAAATGTGCTCCCCCAAAGGCATAAACATTTAGTTCATTTCTATAAAATAGACGGGGGCAAACACAAAAACCTGGTTCCAATACCTAAGTCTGAATCCACACTCTGCTCGTCTTGGCGATTATCCTCTTCCCAGCCAGCTTCCCTTTCATCATCATCTGAAACCAATTCCTTGTCACTCAGAACTTCCTGGTTTTCAGACTGATGCCCCACTTGTTTGGAAAGAGGATCAAACATCAAGAAAGGATCCTGGGTGTTTGTATTAGCGGTCAAGTCTTCCACTGCACTGCACCGTGAAGAAAATAAGCTATCAGAACATCTCGCTTCCTCATGAAGGTGATGTTCCTGGGATGCCTTTGCCGATGTTACGTGGTCACTGCAGTCATTTAAACTATTCTTCAATGATATTAGATTCTCCTCTGTTTCCTTAGATAGACCCTCTGTGGCAACAGCATTACGTCTGGTAGATGGAGACAGTGTATTGGTTACTTTACCAAATAAGTGTTGGAAGCAGGGAAGCTCTTCATCCTCACTAGAAACATTCTCTTCTGAGGACTCAGCCCCTCTTTCGTGACCCTGAACCAAAGATGTATGATGGGCTAAAGGGCCAGGGCTCCTTCTGAATTCTCCTTTTTGGACACTTTTGCTAAAAACAGCAGATCTTTCCTTAATGTCACTTTCAGCAAAGTTGCTACTTTCCTTTATTTTGTCATCATTTAACAACCCATCAGGTGTCTCAGAACAAACCTGAGAAGCGTGGCTTCTTCCCATAGGTTGTTCTAGGTTATCTGAATTTAGACATGGGGAGAAATCTTCATTAACAGCCTGAAGTGTGCCTTCATTTTCTCCTTGCCTTTTTATTTCAGGAAGTTGACAGTTACTTACAGGAAGACTTTGCTTATAGACTTCGGGTTGCATAAGACCTAATCTGAGCAAAGCACTTAATTTAGGTCCTCTGTTTCTATCTAGTTTTGCTTGAATGTTTTCACCACTGGAACCTACTTCATTAATACTAGAGCCTACTTCATTAGTACTGGAACCTACTTCATTAATACTGCTTGAGCTGACTTCTTTAAAAGTGCTTTCTCGACTGTTATTTTGGCTAATTGTGCGCACTGTACTTTGAACGATGCTCTCGTTTTCCACTGCTCTTTCAGGTGACATTACAGGTTCCTCAAACTTTTCCTCTGACAGGTTTTTCTTACATATAGTTTTAACAGATGACCTGATGGGAGAAAGTGATGGTATAAGATATGGGCTGTGTGAAATCCCATGTTTATTTGCAATAATGAGCTCAGTTTTGTTGCCTCTGAACTGTGATGACTGACAAAGCCTAGTTACTCTTTCTGGGCTACGTTTGGCATGATCGCTTGGCTTCTTATCTTTTTGACCAGCGACAGGGAAGTCCACAGTTGTATTAATTGCCCGCACATGCTTGATTTTAGACTCACTCTTTCCCTGATTTTCTTCTTTTTGTCTGCATTCAAGAGGGACTCTTGGACTTTGTTCCCTTAAGGACCCAGAGTGGGCACAGACTGTTGCACATTCCTTTTCTGGATTTTCTGGATTTGAAAACAGAGCAAACGTCTGACGCTTTGAAACCTTGAACATATTCTGCAAATACTGTGTATCAAGTTCACTCTCTTCCATTTCTATGCTCGCCTTCTGAATGTGGTTAACGTCATGTCCCAGTGGATCCTGAAAGTCCTCTGTGTCGTTTCTAATATCTTTAGAACAACCAGGGATAAGTTCCTTGGGGCTTTCAATTGCTGCACACAGACTCACATGTTGATTTGGTGCTGTCTTTGCCTTCCCTAGGGTGTCAGCTTCCAGTAATGAAATACTATCCTGAGTGCCATAATCAGTATCAGGTACCAAGGAAATACTGGTACTCTCTACACATCTTTCAATTTGCAAACCTTTTCCTCCACTTAATGTCAGATCTTTGGGGTCTTTGGTATTATTCAACACTTGAATTGTTCCTAGGCTCTCCTCTCTTTGAAGGCTAGGATTAACAAACTCTTGAAGTTTATTAGAACTGGAACAGTGAGTAAAAAAAACAGGTATGTTTGTCAAATTTAGTTCTGGGTAAGTGTCACTGGCAAGTCTCTTAGTTATTTGTTCGTGTGGCTTGTCACTCTTCTTGGCTCCAGTTGTAGGTTCTTTATCTCCCATGAATTGAAGCTTTTTGCCGTGCCTGACTGGCATTTGGCTGGAATGTTTTTTCTTCATCTCTTCACTGCTAGAACAACTATCAATTTGTAGTTCAGTATGATTAGGTGGGCTTGGGTTTCTACTGACTACTAGTTCAAGTGCATGAATGTTCCTGGTAGAGGACTTCCTCCTCAGCCTATTTTTAGGTGCTTTTGAACTATGGATATTCAATTCTAGTTCCATATTGCTTATACTGCTGCTTATAGGTTCAGCCTTAGTTCTGAACGCAGATTCTTTTTCCAATGATTCTGTTCGGTTAGCATTTTTCTCTTTCTGAACATAACCACCTTTCATTTCAGTCTCATGACCATTACTAGTAATATTCATCCCATGACCATTCTGCTCTGTTTGGTCAGTTCCCTCAATTATGTTTTCTGGAGTCTTTGGAAGAACTGCCAAATCGACTTTCTTGATAAAATCCTCAGGATGAAGGCCTGATGTACTTCTCCTTTTACGCTTTAGTTTTTTTGTGAGGGGGCGCTCTTGTGTTATCTGAGGTTCTACAGTAGATGCTCCTATAATTAGATCTTCAGCTATGCGGCTCAAGTTAGGGAGGCTTGCCTTCCTCTGATAGGTTTTCCCAAATATTTTATCTTCAATATTACTCTCTACTGGTTTGGCGTGGACTCTTTCACGTATTAAAGCACCGTGAGGATCACTGGCCATTAAGTCTATTTTCTCTGAAGAACCCAAATATCCATCAACTTCCTTTGGAACTTCCACTGCACGAGCTACTTCAGTGTTTGATTCAAATCCCCCATCACGTGAGTCGTAAGAAGTTAACATTTCATCACTTCTGGAAAACCATTCATTAACTTTCTGTATGCTACTATTCTGTGTTATCCAAGGAAACTCTTGGGAATCTCTAGGACTGTCAGAGGACGCAGGTTTCTGCTTATTCAGTTCTTTTCTCCCATATAGGGGATCAGCATTCAGAACTACCTTTTTCTCTGTACTGGGAGTCTGCCTATCATTACATGTGTCCTTACTTTCAGCCCATCTGCTCTGTTGGCTCTTTCCTAAGACAAGCTGTTTGCTTTTATTACAGAATTCAGCCTTTTCTACATTCATTTTGTCTTTAGTGAGTAATAAACTGCTGTTTTCATGCTGTAATGAGCTGGCATGAGTATCTGTGCCACATGGCTCCACATGCAAGTTTGAAACAAAAATACCCTGATACTTTTCTGGATGCTTCTCAGTTTCATGCTTCTCAGTGGTGGTCAAACCTTTGTTACTGAATTGATGATGTTCAGCCTTTGTTATGTCCTTCTCAGAAAACTCACAAGCAGCTGGAAAAAAACAAGCAAACAAGGTGCTTAAAAACTGAATTATTATGAAAAAAATAGGTACTTAATACAACTTGGTTGAGGGGGAATGAAGGAACTGGCTATTCTTAGAGAAACCTCAACTATCAAGTGTACTGAAGATGTAGCTCATACTCTTCTGCTCAATTCCTATGTATCTAGACTCTCATTATTTCCACTCAAAATAATTAGAGTTTTAATTTCAGAATTCTCCCTACTGATAAATCATACCTCCTATTTCACTAAACTCTAACAGTGAATTAAAAGCACAGTTTGAGACTCACAGACATGGAGAACAGACATGTGGTTGCTAAGGGGGAGGGAAGGTGGGGGAGAGATGAAGGGGGAGTTTGGGGTTAGCAGATGCAAACTAGTATATGTAGAGTGGATAAATAATACGATCCTACTGTATAGCACAGGGAACTATATTCAATATCCTGTGATAAACGATAATGCAAAATAATATTACAAAACATGTATATATGTGTAAAACTGAATCATTTTGCTGTACAGCAGAAATTAACACAATATTGTAAATCAACTCTACTTCAATCAAAAAAAAAATGCACAGTTTGGGCATCAGACATATAGTGCTTCTGTTCTATCTTCAGACTCATACTCCCTCTATCTAAATACCAGTATGCAAAGTATGAAATAAAAACACAGCAGTTAAAAGTAAAGGCAGGGCTTCCCTGGTGGCGCAGTGGTTGAGGGTCCGCCTGCCGATGCAGGGGACACGGGTTCATGCCCCGGTCCGGGAAGATCCCACATGCCGCGGAGCGGCTGGGCCTGTGAGCCATGGCCGCTGAGCCTGCGCGTCCGGAGCCTGTGCTCCACAACGAGAGAGGCCACAACAGTGAGAGGCCCGCGTACCGCAAAAAAAAAATAAAAAAAATAAAGGCAACAACCAATTACATAGGGTACTATTATAACCATATCAGTCTATTGTCATTGTCAGGCTGTACCATGACATCTGAGAAAGAACGATATTCTAACTCTGCCAAGAAATGTTGTGAATTATAAACGTCCCAAATGGTTCTTCAGAATAATCTATTACAGTACCGCATCTACCTATTCTTTCTTTAGTGCCTGTTAAGTTGGAAGACTTGCCATTACCCTTTTTTGCACGATTCAAACTGGCTTCAGCCTTGGCTCCTTGAGGGGTGATTTCTAACAATTCATGGTCTTCTACACTATAGGGAAAAGACAGAAGCCTTAGTGAGAAACAGTAGTTTATATGCGCAAATAGTTGTCACATGATCAAGTATTTTAGCTCCTCTAGGTAGGGTTGCAATAAGGGTTATCAATTTGATTCATTTTTTGAAATCTGTGCTTTGGTAACTTCTAGTCAAAATGAAACGGTCAAAGACTGAGAACATACAGTCACAAAAATCACAGCAGTAGTATAGAACATTGCTTTATGGACATACAAATGAGAACTAAAATTTAAATGATGGCCAAATAATAGCTAAAAGACAGTAAAGAGAAAACCAACAAAACTTAAAATATATCTTAATGAGAATACAAGTACAAAGTTGTCTAAACAAAGGGAGCACTGGGATGGAACAGACATTCCAATAGAATGCAAAAGCACACCACTTTGCAGCACTGCCTTCTGTGCTTCTTTTCAGGCTAAAAACCATTTTCTCCCAATTGAGAGATCAGGAAAAAGTCATTTGCAAACAAAATCTGATTGGCAATGACACCATCACAGATCTTAGGGTCAAGCAATAATTCCTAACGAAAGCAATTTGACAACCCAGTTGGGGCTGCTTATAGATTATGGTTTAATTTATGTAGACAAAGTTTGAGTTACAGATGGAATTAAGGAACAGAGGAAGGAAAGAATTGAAAACTGAGTACTCTAATGTTTTCAACAGCCACAATTATCACTGAGTCAACACTATCATACACGAGGAACTAAGCTAGGGCACAACCATCTGCTGGAAGCAAGTCTGTGCATAGTTCTACTATTACTTTAAACTCTTTCAAACTCTTTACTAAGAAACCAACCAACAAAGCAAAAAGGATATTTTCTGGACTTCCCTGGTGGCGCAATGGTTAAGAATCCACCTGCCGAAGACCTAAATAGACATTTCTCCAAAGAAGATATACAAACTGCCAACAAACACATGAAAGAATGCTCAACATCATTAATCATTAGAGAAATGAAAATCAAAACTACAATGAGATATCATCTCTCACCAGTCAGAATGGCCATCATCAAAAAATCTAGAAACAAATGCTGGAGAGGGTGTGGAGAAAAGGGAACACTCGTACACTGCTGGTGGGAACGTGAATTGGTACAGCCACTATGGAGAACAGTATGGCGGTTCCTTAAAAAACTACAAATAGAACTACCATATGACCCAGCAATCCCACTACTGGGCATATACCCTGAGAAAACCATATTTCAAAAAGAGTCATGTACCAAAATGTTCATTGCAGCTCTATTTACAATAGCCCAGAGATGGAAACAACCTAAGTGCCCATCACTGGATGAATGGATAAAGAAGATGTGGCACATATATACAATGGAATATTACTCAGCCATAAAAAGAAACGAAATTGAGCTACTTGTAACGAGGTGGGTAGACCTAGAGTCTGTCATACAGAGTGAAGTAAGTCAGAAAGAGAAAGACAAATACCATATGCTAACACATATATATGGAATTTAAGAAAAAAAAATGTCATGAAGAACCTAGGGGTAAGACAGGAATAAAGACACAGACCTACTAGAGAATGGACTTGAGGATTTGGGGAGAGGGAAGGGTAAGCTGTGACAAAGCGAGAGAGAGGCATGGACATATATACACTACCAAACGTAAGGTAGATAGCTAGTGGGAAGCAGCTGCATAGCACAGGGAGATCAGCTCGGTGCTTTGCGACTGCCTGGAGGGGTGGGATAGGGAGGGTGGGAGGGAGGGAGACGCAAGAGGAAAGAGATATGGGAACATATGTATATGTATAACTGATTCACTTTGTTATAAAGCAGAAACTGACACACCATTGTAAAGCAATTATACCCCAATAAAGATGTTAAAAAAAAAAAAAAGAATCCGCCTGCCAATGCAGGGGACACGGGTTCGAGCCCTGGTCTGGGAAGATCCCACATGCCACTGAGCAGCTAAGCCCGTGTGCCACAACTGTTGAGCCTGTGCTCTAGAGCCCGCGAGCCACAACTACTGAACCCGTATGCCACAACTACTGAAGCCCGTGCACTGCACTGAAGAGTAGCCCCCGCTCGCAGCAACTAGAGAAAGTCCGTGCGCAGCAACAAAGAACCAATGCAACCAAAAACAAACAAATAAATAAATAAATATTTTAAAAAAGGATATTTTCTCAGCTATAAAATGAGGAGATTAAAGTAGATGGTCTTTAAGGTCTATTCCAATGCCATGATTCTAACCTAAAGAAATATCAATCCTTAATATTAACTAGATACAAAAATGCCAGCTTCATAGAAAAAGGCTCTCTTTGACTCACCTGAAATAACTGGCCTTATTAACTGTATCTTCAGAAGAATCAGATCCTAAAAAAATTCCCCAAATACCCCCAAATAACAAATCAATAAAAGGATTTTTATTGAAAGGGTTAAACTCAAAAAATACACTTGTTGCAAAACATATCTTCAAGAAATATTTACTGAGCACCCACTACATGGCAGACACAATGATACATGTCAGGCAATACAGAGAAGTGGTCATAAGCACAGGTTTGAATCATGACTTTCACTTACTAGCTTTACAACCTTGGAAAAATTTCTTAACCTCTCTGTGCCTTAATTCCCTCATCTGTAAAATAAGTATAATAGTAGTAATCATCTCAGGTTTGTCATGCATCTTAAATGAGTTACACAAGTAAAACACACCAGTGCGTGCACTACAGTAGGTGCTCCTAAATATTCTCTATTATAATTATTTTGATTATTTTTATGAGGCAATACCTGTTGTCTAGGAACTTATGATCTTAAAAGGGGAAAAGACACAAGAAATTTTGAAAGAATATGACAAGTGCTATGTCAAACATTAGTGCTTGGGAGCTCAAAGGAGGGCCGTTCTTTCCAATTATAAATATATTCTAAACGATAAGACATAGAGAGACCTGCTTGAACTGAGCTCAGCTGTTCTTAAGTCTTTCTAGTCTAGTACAAGTTATCTTAGATCCCTCCAAATGCTGTAGCCCACTCATCACATTCTTTCTTAGCCCTACTCTCCATATTTCCAAAGTATATTTACACATACTTATAACCAGACATCCTTTCTTTTGCTCTCTTTACAAAGGAAGGTTCTTCAAGGTGAGACCTGCATCTTTTACATTATTTATAACACATCATAAGGCTAGTAAAATTATTTTATTTTCACTTCCCAGAGCTCCCTGCCACTGTATAAATTGTGACCACGGTTTTTGGTAAAACTCCTAGACAAGGAATCCAGCAACTATTATTCTAAACTTACAAAATCTGAGACTCTTACCCAATTCAATGTAGACGGACTTATTTTGAGGTTGTATCTGCTGCTCTGTCCTCAGAGATCTCACAATTCCAAGGTTAGAGAGCTGGACACTAAGACTGGTTTCCTGCTAAGCAGTAAAGGATGATCAACAAATTGTTGGCCAGTTCTGTGCTTTTTTTTTCTTAACAGAAACTCAAAGCCATGGACAAAACAAATAGACCATTATCAATTAGCTAACACTTATGACACCTCAGAAAAAACATTTCGCAGACTACACACAAGAATGTATGAGTTTTGTGTGCTTTGAATACTTTTCCCCTCTCTCTGTTGTTCTAAATTTTTCTAAAATAAATATGTATTATCTGTGTAATATTTTTAAAGATAAGGAAAGCACTTTTTTTCTTTTTGATTTTGTTTTTGTCTTTCTTTCTTATTTATTTATTTAGTTAGTTTTAGCTGCATTGGGTCTTCGTTGCTGCGCTCGGGCTTTCTCTAGCTGCAGTGAGCGGGGGCTACATGGGCTACTCTTCGTTGCGTGTGCAGGCTTCTCATTGTGGTGGCTTCTCCTGTTGCGGAGCACGGGCTCTAGGCGCGGGGGCTTCAGTAGTTGTGGCATGTGGGCTCAGTAGTTGTGGCTCACAGGCTCTAGAGCGCAGGCTCAGTAGTTGTGGCACACAGGCTCAGTAGTTGTGGCTCACAGGCTCTGGAGAGCAGGCTCAGTAGTTGTGGTGCACCGGCTTAGTTACTCTGTGGCATGTGGGATCTTCCCGGACCAGAGCTCAAACCCATGTCCCCTGCATTGGCAGGTGGGTTCTTAACCACCACACCACCAGGGAAGCCCCAAAGTAAATTTTTAAAAAGGATAAATGAAAATAAAGAAAACCCAGCAATGGGCTTCCCTGGTGGCGCAGTGGTTGAGAGTCTGCCTGCCGATGCAGGGGACACGGGTTTGTGCCCTGGTCCGGGAAGATCCCACATGCCGTGGAGTGGCTGGGCCCGTAAGACATGGCCGCTGAGCCTGCGCGTCCGGAGCCTGTGCTCCGCAACGGGTGAGGCCACAACAGTGAGAGGCCCGCGTACCGCAAAAAAAAAAAAAGAAAACCCAGCAAGCCTAAGAATATTCAGTACAGGAGAGAATATTTAGAAATGGGACCTTACTCTGTTGAAGCTTTCCTTCTTCTTTTTAAGCCCTTCAACATCTACCGAAAAGTGAATGCTGGTACTATGAGAACTTTTTTTTTTTTTTTTTTTTAATTAATTAATTTATTTTTGGCTGCATTGGGTCTTTGCTGCGCGTGGGCTTTCTCTAGTTGTAGTGAGCGGGGGCCACTCTTCGCTGTGGTGCGCTGGCTCCTCATTGCGGTGGCTCCTCCTGTTGCGAAGCACAGGCTCTAGGCTCGCGGGCTCTAGAGTGCAGGCTCAGTAGTTGTGGCTCACTGGCTTAGTTGCTCCACAGCATGTGGGATCTTCCCAGACCAGGGCTCGGACCCATGTTCCCTACATTGACAGACTCATACCCACTGCGCCACCAGGGAAACCAGAGAACTATTATTTTTAAGATCTTCATTATTCATTCACATATGAATAACAACAGCACAAATCTCTGCATTTTCTTTGACAATTACACTGTTAACTTGAAGCAATTTTCAAATGTTAAAAACCGATTTTTTTTTTTCCAGGCAACTTTTCAGAGGAAATAAAACAGAAGATATTTCCTTGTCCCTGGAGAACTGCCATAAGATGGTTATTTTAAAAACTAGCAAGCTGACCATCAGTGTCCTTGTGTCTATCTTAGACAGATATGAAGAAAAATATGTTCATCAGAATGAACAAAGCACTAAAACCGGGGACCTTCTCTCGTCTCCTCTCTTGTTTGGCCACTTAACTTACCATCTTCCCTTGTTTACTGACTTTTTATGTAAATCCATAAGCATCTAGCACACTCACCAACTCACAGTGCTCAATAAAGAGATGTTATCGGAATACACAAAAATGGCCTTACCAAGGTAGGATTTTCAGGTTCACTCTGTTGAAGTCTTTTGGTCCGGTTTCGGTAGCCCATACTTTGAATGATAGAAACTTCCTCCTTTAGATGCTCAGGAGAGTTATTTTCCTTTTTTGAAAAGTTATAACTGTTTGCAACTGTGAATTACAAAGGAAAACATTATTTTTGCAGTTAGAAAAAAACGTATTAATTGTAAGCAAAGAACCAAGAGAAAGCCTGTGTATGCTCTTTGTTGTACAATATTAAAACAATGCATTAGGGCTCTCCTGGTGGCGCAGTGGTTGAGAGTCCGCCTGCCGATGCAGGGGACATGGGTTCGTGCCCCGGTCCGGGAGGATCCCACATGCCACGGAGCGGCTGGGCCCGTGAGCCATGGCCGCTGAGCCTGCGCGTCCGGAGCCTGTGCTCCGTAACGGGAGAGGCCACAACAGTGAGAGGCCCGCGTACCGCAAAAAAACAAAAAAACAAAAACCAATGCATTAAAGGTTGCCTATACTTTTTTAAAAAATGAACTTCAGAAGTTCTACTCCTAGGAAACGAACACATAGACCAAAGTTATTTCTACTCCTTTTTTTCCTACCTTAATACTAACAAATTTGCCTATTAATACCATATTTCACTGAAACTAAAATACCAGTGATATAAAATGCACCATTATTTTCTGCACCACTAAGAAAGAAAACACTAAATTAAACAATGACACACCATTAATGGTAAAGTGCTCCCAATTTTGGAGATGTGCAAATAAAAAATGTGCATCTTAGGATGGATAAAATAAGGTGTGAGACCAGTGGGAATGATTTAAAAAATAGATTACAGGGGCTTCCCTGGTGCCGCAGTGGTTGAGAGTCTGCCTGCCGATGCAGGGGACACGGGTTCGTGCCCCGGTCCGGGAAGATCCCACATGCCGCGGAGCGGCTGGGCCCATGAGCCATGGCCGCTGAGCCTGCACGTCCGGAGCCTGTGCTCTGCAACGGGAGAGGCCACAGCAGTGAGAGGCCCATGTACCGGAGGAAAAAAAAAAAAAAAGATTACAGATAAAGAGCTAAAGTTAACCTAGACCAAAAGGTCTTACCACCTATTCAAATAAAATAATTCCACAAACTTCCATTTTAATAGATGGCCACTTGAGCATTGGCCCCTGGGGTTATGCAACACTTACTCTGCAATCCTGTGTCAAGCTCAAAAGCATGAATGATCTTCAATAGCTCTTCAACAAGCTGACTAAATCTTGTACTTTCTTGCAGGCTTCTGAAAGTAAATTGTTTGAAAGACACACTTAGCAAAAGATTACCAACTTTTTAAGGACACTAAAATAAGGAAAGACATGTGAACAAATAAAAAAAGAAGTAGCAACAGTTAAAAAAAAAACTATATGGAAAGAACAGAGCTATTAGTGACATTACACTAATCAAAACATCACTGACAGCAGAATAAACCACATAGCATATTGATTGTTTTTATAATTTTTTTTGGCCATTCAAACTTACCAAAAGCCTATAATTATCTAAAATAATAGTACTTTGAATCCACAGTAGATATAAATCCACTGCAGAGAGAACTTATTATTCTTAACATCTGAATCCCATCCACCCAAAGTGCCACTTCTAGCTCTCAGGGATTTCTGCCAAATGATAATTACATTATTTCAAAATCACAGATAGATAACAATGTCCAAAGAGAGATTTTGGTTTAGGACAGTTGTAGGACAATATAATTTATTTATTCATTTACATATCTGAGTGACTACTATGTGTCAAACATTGGAAAAACAGTGTTGACTGAGACAAAGCCAGTGCCCTAATAGAACTTACATCCTGGCCAGAGGGACACACAATATATAAATGCATTGCATATGTGTTTGTGTAAATAAGTAGAAATATATGCAAGGAAGAAAAATAAAAGCAGGATCAGGACAATGGGGGCAGGGTGGTACAGTCCTATATTAGATAAGACTGCAAGTTCTTGCATCATATAGAAGGATTAGAAAAAGGCAATGAATTGCTAGTACCTGTATAAGGCAGATGTACTGTAAAATTTTCAGAAAAATGACTTTAGAAATAATTTACCCTGTCAGCTAAACACCCTTTTTTATATATTTTTCTACTGATGAGTGGTTTGATAGGAATACCAGCTATGTTATTAAGGAATTTCTACTTTTCCCTGTTGTTGTCACTTCCAACCTCCCAACTACCCAAATTATATACCTTCTGGTTATATCATTCTTACACAAAGGACACTGTGAAGGCCCTTTCTTCTGGTTGAGAAGTTTCAGCATACAAAATCTATAAATTTTAAAGAATGAAAAGAACAACTCAAGTTACATTTTTTTTTTGCAGAGAGAATATTCAAAAAGCAAATAGCCATGAAAAGATAATCTCACAACTGCCCTTAAGAGTCATTTTAAAGGTAATGGCAGGTGAATTACAACCAATGGCCTTCTTTCATTGTTTTTGGATGCTGTAAAATCAGAAAACAAACTATATAAGCAAAGATATATGAAAACTGAACTTACATGCATATGGCTTACTATTATGATCAAATAAAACTTATTAAAAGTTAATATGGCATATTTAATGATATACTCATAATTATTTCATGCTGCATCATCAGACATAAATGGTAAGTGGTTCAAGTAAAATGATTATAATTAGTTTAAAAACTCAGCACCTCAATACAAAAGTTACAGTAATCAAGACAGCATGATACTAGCATAAGGATAAACATATACATAAATGGAATAGAATGAGAGTACAAACATACATCTATGCTATTGTTGATTTTCAACAATAGCACCAAGACAATTAAATGGAAAAGGAATAATCTTATCAACAAATAGTGCTGGGATAGCTAGATATCCACATGCAAAAAAATGAAGATAGACTCCTACCTCACACAATACAGAAAAATTAACTCAAAATGGATCACAGAACTAAATGTAAGAACTAAAACTATAAATGTCTGTGACCATGGGTTAAGCAATGATTTCATAAATAAATAAATGGCAAAAACACAAGCAACCAAAGAAAAAATGGGTACACTAGACTACATCAAACTTAAAAACTTTGGTGCTACAAATAATACTATGAAGAAAGTGAAGGGACAATCCACAGAATGAGAGAAAATATCTGCTAGTCATATATCTGATCAGGGACTTGTATCCAGAATATATGAAGAACTCTTAAAATTCAATAAAAAAAGAAATAACCCAATTAAAAAATGGGCAAAGGATATGAAGAACTATATTTTCCAAAGGAGATATACAAATGGTCAATAAGCACATGAAAAGATGCTCAATATCATTAGTCATTAGGAAAAAGGAAATCAAAGCCACAATGAGATGCCACTTTATGCCCACTATGATGGCCCTAATTAAAAAGACAGATAATAATAAGTACTGGCAAAGACGTGGAGCAACTGAAATCCTCATTCATTGCTGGTGGAAATATAAAACAACGCAGTCACTTCGGAAAACTGTTTGGCAGTTCCTCAAGATGTTAAACAAAGAGTTACCATAAGACTCTGCAATTCTACTCCTAGGTTTCTTTCCAGGAGAAATGAAAACATAAGTCCACATAAAATTTGTACACAGGACTTCCCTGGTGGCACAGTGGTTGAGAATCCGCCTGCTGATACAGGGGACACGGGTTTGAGCCCTGGTCCAGGAAGATCCCACATGCCACAGAGCAACTAAGCCCGTGCGCCACAACTACTGAGCCCACATGCCACAACTACTGAAGCCCGTGCGCCTAGAGCCCATGCTCCGCAACGAGAAGCCACCGCAATGAGAAGCCCATGCGCCACAACGAAGAGTAGCCCCCCCGCTCACCACAACTAGAGAAAGCCCACGCACAGCAACGAAGACCCAACGCAGCCATAAATAAATACATAAAATAAAATAAAATAAAATAAAATAAAATAAAATAAAAAACAAAACTCCTCAAGGCTGGAAGAAAACATGCTCCTTTTTATATTCACAATGCCCAACAGAGTATCTGGCATAACCACACTGCTCACTAGACATCTGAGGAATGAAGGAGGCTCATTCAGGGTTTTAGAATGGCTTTGGATAAAGAACAATTTTGTTGTTTGTCTCAGGCACTGAATATGGCTAAGAAGACTTGAAGATCATATGCAACGTGTTCAGAGTCAGCTTCCTTTTTTTTTTAATAAATATTTTAACATTTATTTATTTAGGCTGCACCGGGTCTTAGCTGCAGCATGCGGGCTTCTTAGCTGCAGCATGTGGGCTTCTTAGCTGCAGCATGCTGACTCTTAGTTGTGGCATGCGGACCCTTAGTTCTGGAATGCATGAGGGATTCTAGTTCCTCAACCAGGGATCGAACCCGGGCCCCCTGCATTGGAAGCACGGAGTTTTACCCACTGAACCACCAGGGAAGTCCTGAGTCAGCTTCCTTAAGAAAGGAAAATACTGCTCCCATTGGCTGGTGGTGTCCATGAAAATCAACGTTCCCTTAGGAAGAAGACAAAAGAAGACTCAAAAGAGAGGTAGAATGGAAAAAAGGGAAGAGAGCAGAAATAGCTGTGGTGATGATTATTAAAAGCAGTGATTCACACTGATACAACCAATATTTACTACATGTCCAATATTGTTCTAGATGCAAGAAATTCAGTGGAAAAGGAAAACAAAATCCCTGCTATTATAAAGGACATAATATTATGGCAAGGGAGTTGACTGGGGAAGGGAGTAGAGAAGATACCGACATTGAAGACAGCCAGGAAAGAAGATTTAGGGAGCTGAAAAGGCAGTGGGAATGGTGAGCCAGCAGACACTTAGAGAGCACTTTTTACTGGCCAGGTCCTTTAACATGCATTGCTCTCTCTGTCTACACAACCCTGAAGTATTACCTTCATTTTACAGTAGAGACTTGTCCCAGATCATAAAGTAATCAAGTAACTGGTAAAGGTGATATTGGATCTAGAATTGAACTGTAGCAAAGCCCATGGTTTTTCCACCAGAGAAAGTAATTGTAGGTAGGTTTGGTCAAGGAGACGCAGGGGTCCTTCTTCACTTATATAGTTGCTTGAACTACCACATTGCACTTGACAACAATTCTATAGTTTAGGGGACAGGGGTATCAAAAAGCTACCTGCTCTGTATATAAAGCCCATTTAAACATTTATTTATTTATTTGGCGGTGCTGGGTCTTAGTTGTGGCATGGGGGATCTTTGTTGCCATGTGCGGGACCTCTGTTGCGGCATGTGGTATCTTTAGTTGCGGCATGCGGGAGGCATGCGGGATCTAGTTCCCCGACCAGGGATCGAACCTGGGCCCCCTGCATTGGGAGCACAGAGTCCTAACCACTGGACCCAGAGAAGTCCCATAAAGTCCATAAAGAGCCACAAAATAGAGGCTACCACTCCTTGAGAAGATGCAAATACTACCTGCACTCTACCATAATGGCTCTAGGAGGCATCAATGCATCACACTGGCAAATGGTACAATTCAACAATTCAGAGTAGAGGTAGGGAGGTAATTCCCTAAACGTAGTACTGCAGAATACAGCAGCTAAGATATTGCGTGATAAGCCAAGCTATAGATGTTGCAGCCTGTACAATAATTACATAAGTAACACAGGAGAACCAGATACGTAGAAATCAACCAAGATATTATGAGTTCCAATCTTTCTTTATGGTAGAAAAAGAACAGACTCATAAAGGCTATTAACTAAACTCAAAAGAGAAAATGAACTTGTACGTGACTTGAAAAGATTGAGCTAAGGAAAATATTGACAGATCAACAGAACAGTGGCATGTTTTTCAGGGCTCAGAAGAATTTATTAAACTCTGTTTTAGAGCCCTGGGTAATCTATGTGATGCACTAATTAAATGAAAACACATATACAAGTTCTACATAAGGTTCTTAGTGAAAAGGTCTAAGAAAAGTTTTGGGATTCTTGGGTTTCTAAAGCCCAATGGTTAAGGAAAGGCAATACATTTTTAAAGAAAATGCAGTATGCTTTCTAAAGGGCAGCTTCAGCTTTTTAAGAAAACGCTGATGGAGAATAGTAAAATCACAGTGCCACAATTTTGGGGGACTTTTCAGAGTACTCATTTTTGAGCACATCTACACCCTGCACAGTTTAACAAGTTATGGAAACTAATCTAATTTTGAGTTGCTTGTCCAAGTCTATCCTGGCAGGAAGCAATGAATTAATAGTTCTAACTATAGGCAAAATAAAGGCAAGCTGACTTTTGGCTACCTTCAGTTATACTGGGTGCCCTGGCTTACTATCAACAGAGCTAAGATAATAGACAAATACGGTATCTTGTTAAAGGAAATAAAGACCCTGAGAGCTCCACAGCTTAGCATCTCAGCATCCACTTATGTTGCTGGTCCCACCAAACCTTGTCAGCTTGTATAAATAAGGTTCTGTTTTCTTTTCTTTTAAATTTTATTTATTTTTGGCTGTGTTGGGTCTTTGTTGCTGTGCGCAAGCTTTCTCTAGTTGTGGCAAGCGGGGGCTACTCTTCATTGCAGTGCATGGGCTTCTCATTGCGGTGGCTTCTCTTGTTGCGGAGCACGGGCTCTAGGCATGTAGGCTTCAGTAATTGTGGCACATGGGCTCAGTAGTCGTGGCGCATGGGCTTAGTTGCTCCATGGCATGTGTGATCTTCCCAGACCAGGGCTCAAACCCGTGTGCCCTGCATTGGCAGGCGGATTCTTAACCGCTGCGCCACCAGGGAAGTCCTAAGGCTCTGTTTTTTGTTTTTTGGTTTTTTTTTGCGGTATGCGGGCCTCTCGCTATTGTGGCCTCTCCCGTTGCGGAGCACAGACTCCGGACGTACAGGCTCAGCGGCCATGGCTCACGGGCCTAGCCGCTCCGCGGCATGTGGGATCTTCCCGGACCGGGGCACGAACCCGTGCCCCCCGCATCAGCAGGCGGACTCTCAACCACTGTGCCACCAGGGAAGCCCCAAGGCTCTGTTTTTTTAATCAAACCTCTGGTTTGTACTTTAGTTACAACAATTAAGAAGCTATCTTTTTTTCTTTTTTTAAATTTTTATTGGAGTAGAGTTGATTTACAGTGTTGTGTTAGTTTCAGGTGTACAGTAAAGTGAATCAGTTATACATATACATATATCCACTCTTTTTTAGATTCTTTTCCCATATAGGCCATTACAGAGTATTGAGTAGAGTTCCCTGTGCTATACAGTAGGTCCTTATTAGTTATCTATTTTATATACAGTAGTGTGTATATGTCAAGCCCAATCTTCCAATTTATCCCTCCCCGACCAAGAAGCTATCTTGAGCTCTTCATCTGGGAGATTCTGCCTAGTTTCCTTGCCCAGTATCCCAGTCCCCTGAGTCAAGGCTCTTGTCTCCTAGGGATGAGAATCTTACCACTAACCCTCAGCCTCCTATGGCTGGGTCCCTGCTACTTTTCTTCCCTTATAACTACCACCCTGAACTTCTCATTTCTGCTGCTAGACTCCTGAGAGACTATGTTCAATCTACTTGCTAGATTATCCATCTCTTGCCTATTTCTGGACCTCTGACATACCGACCCACTACTAGATTACAGAATTCCCTGGTGTCATGATCTAATGTATCCAGCCGTGAAACGTCCCCAACACTGATTCACCACTTATCTGGATCTCCTCAGTTAAATGACCCCAAGACTTGCCTTATTTGGTCTATCTGGTCTTTAAACCTCAGTCTTCCTTGGTCTATTCCCTCTTAGTATCCTCCATATAAGTGTATAGAAAGGTTATCATTCCAGAGCACTGCTTCTCAAACTTTAATGTGCATAAGAATCTCCTGGGGATCCTGTTAAAATGCAGATTCTGATTCAGCAGGTTTGGGGTAGGGCTGAGATTCTAGGAAGTTTCCATGTGATGTGGTTGCTACAGACCCATGAGTCCCACTTTGAGTAGTTAGTTTCTAGAGCTGTGTTGTCCAATACAGCTGCCACATGTGGCTATTGAGCACTTGAAATATGGCTAGTCTGAGCTAAAATGGAAAAACACAAGCTTTCAGAGACTTACTACAAAAAAAGAATGTCAAATATCTCATTAATATTTTTATATTATATTTTGAAATGATAAAATTTTAGCCATAATTAGGTTAAAAATATATAACTATATTAATTTCACCTTTAAAAAAAACCTTTTGGTAATGTGGCTACTAGAAAATTTAAGTTAGATTTATATGGCTCAGATTATATCTCTTTGGACAATGTGGTCTAGATCTTTCAAAAAGTATTACACATTTCATCTGTTGTTTGGAAACTGCAAGCTAATGCATGAATGGCCTAAGTAATATTTTCTAAACTGGTACCATTGTACTTTTTGTATATCTCATGAAAGATTTCAGAACTACAGGCTTACTCCAGTCAATAAAGCTGCGTTATTGTTAGCAATTAGAGTCCACCTTGAGAAAATACAATTAATGCTTGGGGGTATTTTTCTGAACTTTCTTATCATATAGATCAAGGTGTTATTCAGACTATAAGGGTATTACAGAAGATATTTCATGAAAAAGTTGATCTATCACAGAGGCATTATACTAAACTTTTAATTCTAACTTATCACTTAAAATATGGCTGGCTAGGGCTTCCCTAGTGGCGCAGTGGTTGAGAGTCCGCCTGCCGATACGGGGGACACGGGTTCGTGCCCCGGTCCGGGAGGATCCCACATGCTGCGGAGCGGCTGGGTCCGTGAGCCATGGCCGCTGAGCCTGCGCGTCCGGAGCCTGTGCTCCGCCAACAGGAGAGGCCACAACAGTGAGAGGCCCGCGTACCGCAAAAAATATATATATATATATGGCTGGCTACTCTGCTTTTCCTATCCTCCATGTTAGGAATTGCAAGCCTTTTTCACTCTCCTCCAGTTGCCAACTTTAACCTTCTCAATCTCAACAGATGTCTTTACCTCCAACTTCACTGAATAACAACTATTTTTCTTTCTAGCATCCATTTTCTAGTTCCAATCCCTCTGCCTCCTCTTGGATCTTTCTCTCTTGCAAATATCATCTCCCCTCTGAGGGCTCCTTCCTTTTGTAATGCAACTTCTCTCTATATATGAAAAGTTAGTTTCTTTTTCCTGAACATATTCTTCTTCTCTTCATACCTTTGCTCATATTATTTCCTCTGCCTGTAAAACTGCCTTCTTCCACAAGCTCTCAAAGTAATGAATGTTCATAATTTAATCTCTTCTTTACACACTATAATACCATATATTCATTATTCAAGGTGACAGGAAGGCATACAGTACATTTCAGAAAGATTCTTGTCAAGAAACAGTGAAAGTCCCAGCATTTAAAAGGTTAGTCTTCAGCTATCTGTAACCTTTTAAATAGTGGGACTTTAAAATTTTGTTTTATAAAGGTATTGAACTACAAAGAAAATGGCCCTATACCACAGACAGTTTGAGAAGCTTCCCTCTAGAGGCCACAAAACTAAAAATTCTTGAAGGAGAGATAAAGTCGTGCTGCCATGACACCTGACCAGGAAGAAGGGCCTGAAGAATGAGAAGGAAATTGGGAACAGATCTAGGCCAGTGGGGTGACCTGGAAAAGGGGTGAGAGACAGTGGAAATGGGCTCTGGATCCTTGTTGGGACAGATAAATAGCAAAAAGGTAAAATTCAGAGGAAGGAAGGGGCTGGCCAGCTGGCAGGCTTGTGCTCAAAGGATATCCCTCCAAAGGGAACAGGTTTCCTCCAGCTTCAGCCAGCCCTCATTATCCTTAATGCAGAAGCTTTTCATGTTTTTTAGGTTACAGAAACGTTCCAAGCTGATGAAAATTATGAACTGTCTTCCCAGAAAACTGCACAGGCCCATAGTTTTTAATACAATTGAACTTAAAATTCAATATAATTCTAGGAAATTCATGAAAACCATTCATGAATCCCAAGTTACAAACTCTTGAATCTAAAAATTCCTTAGAGGATACATAAGAAATTGATAACTGTGGTTTTTTTCTGGGGAGGGAAGGGAGAGGCAGGGGTTTGAGGTAGGAGGGAAAAATATTTTGCATCATATATGCTAGTAAACTCATTACCATTGACATGGCTTGCCTTTTCAATTAAAAAAGAAAAAAATGCTTAAAAAGAAATAAGTTGGCATTCAGGGCAAGCCTCAATCATAGCTTAACATCAAGGAAAGAAGAAAACCCCCTGTTCCACAAAATTATCTACCAAACTTTTTCTGAAATTCTTCCATCAAGAAACATATCCATTTCAAAGGGCAAAATCCTTAAAAATGTAAATATAACTTGAATCATTGGTATGAATGAATTTCAGCCTAAATATAAACTGATATCAGGTCCTTTCCTATTTTCACAAGGATTATGAAGCAGGTAAACACTGAACCTTAGAGGGCAGAGAGCAGAAGGACATGCAGAAATGAACAGAAAGGAGAAACTGGGACAGTTGAAACACAATTTGCTTATTTCGTAACTGCTTGCAATCTGCTTTCACCCATGGACACAAAAAACAAACAGCTGTTCAAAGTGATTTCATATCCCACTAGATAAATATGCCAATATTTTACCACAAAGTATGGCTACAAAAACTTACGATTCTTTTTCAAATAATTGAAGAAGCTAAAGCTTTAATAAAGCTAGGTGTTTCCTGTGTTATGAAGGATAAGCACAAAAGCTAATAATGGAGCCACATAAAACATTCAAACTTACTTGCAAAATATGTGATCACACTTTGTGGAAACAGGCTCTTTGATCAACTCCAGACTAGAAGGGTAGGGGAAAAAAAAGAAAATAAAAGAACTGAGGTTCAATAATTCATTTAAAAGTAAATGAATAAATGAATTCTTAATAAAGAAGTTCAACTTTAAGCTGCTATAACTGAGTCAAAGTAAGGCTTTAAGTTCATTCAATAAATATTTATTAAATGTCTGCTGTACTAGGAACCAAAAATACAGCAGAGAATATGATCCTTACTCTCAATGAGCTTTCAGACATCAAAACATAATATATCATTCTTTTCTATATTCTATGTTATCTTTAGCATTTAAAAAATTAGCTGATATTATTTCATATTAGTTTTCACTGACACCTTTTTTGAGCTATCATTGTGGGTGCACATCCTATATGTTAACTAAACTTTAAGCTCCACAAAGAGAAAAACTTCTTGTACTTCTTTTGAATTCCCTCATAGCACTTTTTTGGCATGTGATTGCCTTTTTATTTTTTCTTTCTTTTTTTTTTTTTTTTTTTTTTTTGCCGTACGCAGGCCTCTCACTGTTGTGGCCTCTCTCGTTGTGGAGCACAGGCTCCGGACGCGCAGGCTCAGCGGCCATGGCTCACGGGCCCAGCTGCTCCGCGGCATGTGGGATCTTCCCGGACCGGGGCACAAACCCACGTCCCCTGCATCGGCAGGCAGACTCTCAACCACTGCGCCACTAGGGAAGCCCCTACTTTTTATTTCTTAATATGGAAGGCTTAAAGCATTTACACAAATAAAACAGTAAAATGAACTCCACGTACCATAACCCAATTTCAGCAATTATGAGCTCACAGCCAATTTATTTCATCCACACCAAAATCCACTCAAAGCCAAGATTATTTTAAAATAAATCCCAGGGGATTTCCCTGGTGGTCCCGGGAGTAAGACTCCACACTCCCAATGCAGGGGGCCCACGTTCAATCCCTGGTGGGGGAACTAGATCCCACATGCATGCCGCGACTAAGAACCTGCATGCCGCAACTAAAAAGATCCCGCATGCCACAACGAAGATCGCACGTGCCGCAACTAAGCCCCGACGCAGCCAAAATAAATAAAATAAATATTTTTTAAAATCCCAGCTGTCATAGCGTTTCATCTATAAATATTGCAGAATATATCTTTCAAAGATAAAGACTTTTTTAGTTTAACCATGAAACCATTATTACTCCTAAAAAATAATTTCCCTAGGGCTTCCCTGGTGGCACAGTGGTTTAGAGTCCGCCTGCCGATGCAGGGGACACGGGTTCGTGCCCCGGTCCGGGAAGATCCCACATGCTGCGTAAGCGGCCTGGCCTGTGAGCCATGGCCGCTGAGCCTGTGTGTCCGGAGCCTGTGCCCCGCAACGGAAGAGGCCACAACAGTGAGAGGCCCGCGTACTGCAAAAAAATAATAATAATAATTTCCCTAGTATCATCTAATATACAACTAATGTTCCAATTTCCCTCACTGTCTCATAAAAATTTAATAATTAAATTCATTTAAATCAGGATCCAAATAAGATCCACACATTGCATTTGGTTGATATATCTCAAGTCTCTTTTACAGATTTCTCCTCTTTTTTTACCTCGTCATTTAAAAAACTAGGTCATTTGACCTCCAGAATTTCCCACATTCTAGATTTTGCTGATTATAACCCTATGATGTGGTTTAACTTGTCCCTCTAACCTCTATTTCCTGTAAACTAGACCTACAGGCAGTCAAAATTGGGTTCAATTTTTTTGGCAAGAACACTTTACAGATGGTTCTGTGTACTTTTATTACATCACTTCAGGAGGTACATAATGTTTGGTTTGTGATTACTTTGTAAGAACAGTGTAATAAGTACTCACTGAAGAAAATTTAGAAAATAATAAACTTAGAAAAATATTAAAAGCTCCAGAAAAGAAAATACATCACTCAAATTCTCATTCCTACCCATCTAACCACAAAATCTCAAGGCCCTCCTGAGATTAATTCATTTACTAATATAACAAGTATTTATTGTGCATCTACTATGTGCAAGCACTGCTCTTGGAGATGCAAATACAGCAGCAAACAAAATAAAGCCTGCCCTCACAGAATTTACATTCTAGTTGTGGTAGGCAGTTGATTGAGAAACAAACATATATGGGAATAAGTGCTAAAAAGAAAAATAAAGCAGGGTAAGGGGACAGGAAGTGCAGTGTGTGGGGAGAAGGGTATATACAGGGTAGTCAGGAAAGGCCTCACTGAGAAGGTGACACTGGCAGACAGCTGGGCAATGTGAGGAAACAAGCTGTGCAACAGTTGGGGGAAGAACATTCCAGCAGAGGGAGCAGAAAAGACAGACTCTGAGCAGGACCATGTCCAGGGTTTTTGAAGGACACCGAGTAGGCCAAGGTCTAGGATGAATAATCAAGGGGGAGGTACTAGTAGAAGAGGTCAGAGAGGTAGGTGGGAGCCTGAGCACGCAGGAACCTACAGGCTATTTTAAGTCTTCAGTGTTTATTCTGAATGAGAGTTCCAGAAACTGATTCTTGGTAAAGTTCAGGCAAGACATCAAAGAACAGGTAATCTGTGTATGTGATAGGAATGTGGTTCATTAAATGTTTAACTCTTTAGAAAAGGATCACAAGAAAAGCTGGGGGACAATAGCCTCCTTATGAAGGGTTTGGTAACACAACTCTCGCAATCATGGGGTTTCTGACGCAGCACAGGGCAATGAAAAGAAAAATACCAGAGTAAGTCAGAAGACTGGGTTTCTACTACAGTTCTCTTTGTTTAGCAGAGTGATCTCAGGCCAACCACTCTACCTGAACCTCAGTTTCCTTCTCGGTCACCCACTCTACCAGTCTCTTGAGGCTATTCTGAGAATAAAATTAAATGCTACTTGGGAAAATGTTTACAACCTGAGATGACTTGTACCAATGTTAGTATTATTATTGGGACTGAAAGTGATTTTAAAAAGAAAAACAAAGAAAACTCTGATTTGTTAGTAAATCACTATTCCTCAGATAGGCTAGACAGCAAAAGAAATTCTCAGTAAAAGAGAAGTTGGATTTAGCTATGATACCAGATGGCTTTCATTCTCACCACTGACTCAATTCTGAGATAATTATATTTCAGTATAGTAATTAAAAACCAAGCTATACAAACATACTGTAAACACAAACTTTGAACAGATGAAAACTCCAATACATAAAAAAGTAATTACTGTTGAAGGAAAAGCTTGAAGAGAGAATGGGAATGAAAAGAAAAAAATTAAAATGTTCTCTTCTAGGTCCTGATGAAAGTAAATGTTTACTATAAAAGTGATTCAGGGACTTCCCTGGTGGCGTAGTGGTTAAGAATCCACCTGCCAATGCAGGGGACATGGGTTCGAGCCCTGGTCCGGGAAGATCCCACATGCTACAGAGCAACTAGGCCCGTGCGCCACAACTACTGAGCTTGTGCTCTAGAGCCCACAAACCACAACTACTGAAGCCTGCCTGCCACAACTAATGAAGCCTGTGCGCCTAGAGCCTGTGCTCCGCAACAAGAGAAGCCACTGCAATGAGAAGCCCGCTCACCGCAATGAAGAGTAGCCCACACTCGCCACAACTAGAGAAAGCCCGCGCGCAGCAACAAAGACCCAACTCAGCCAAAAATAAATAAATAATAAATTTATATTTAAAATAAAAATAAAAGTGACTCAAATATTTTAAACTTTTGAAACCAGGAAATATTTTAGGTCTACTGCGTATTTATATTTAGAGCTTCCAACATGGTAAGTGATTGGAGAAAGAAGCTAGGTTAGGTTCAAAAAACAACCACCACCCACTGGGATACACATTTTAGCAAACGCTTCGAAAGTCAAAGAATTTGTATATTCATGTGTAAAGAGTTAGAATGAACTACCAGTTATCAGAAATAAATGCCAATAATGACTCAGGGGCCAGGAGAAGGAATTTTAGCTTGAGACCTCAAAGAAGCTGGAAACCTACCCTATAGTTACCATAAATAACATTGTTTCCATTCACAGTCAGGAATCATTTAAGACATTAACTGCAAATTGTACTGTTCTAGGCAATGTTAAAAAAAAAAAAGTGAACTAGGTATGAGTTTAAGGTTTAACAACCAGGCAGAACAGTCTTAGTTTTAAAACCAGGTTTATTTCTAATAGAAAACAGATTGAGGACTTCCTTGATGGCACAGTGGTTGAGAATCCGCCTGCCAGTTCAGGGGACATGGGTTTGATCCCTGGTCCGGGAGGATCCCACATGCTGTGGAGCAACTAAGCCCGTGCGTCACAACTACTAAGCCTGTGCTCTAGATCCCGCGAGCCACAACTATGGAGCCCACATGCCACAACTACTGAAGCCTGCATGCTCTAGGGCCTGTGCTCCACAACAAGAGAAGCCACTGCAATGATAAGCCCGTGCACCGCAAGGAAGAGCAGCCCCCCGCTCACCACAACTAGAGAAAGCCTGCGCACAGCAACCAAGACCCAACACTGCCAAAAGAAAAAAAAAAACAGATTGAAAAAATAAATAAATATGGAGCTGGAAAATACACAGTAGTTGACTGAAAATAAAAATTTAACATTAACTTTCATTCTCACATCTTTAATTTTTATGTATCTGAGTTTTGTTTTTTGTTTTTTGTTTTTTTTTTGCACTACGCGGGCCTCTCGCTGTCGTGGCCTCTCCCATTGCGGAGCACAGGCTCCAGACGCGCAGGCTCAGCAGCCATGGCTCACGGGCCCAGCCGCTCCGCGACATGTGGGATCCTCCCGGACCGGGGCACAAACCCGTGTCCCCCGCATCGGCAGGCAGACTCTCAACCACTGCGCCACCAGGGAATCCCCTGTATCTGAGTTTTTTTATTTGATAGTTTACTTTGCCAGAATGAGAAAGAACATTACATTATTATGACTGAGTCCCATGGAAATGTAAAATAAATGGACCCAAATGCCATACTATTAAGGACTTTTTGATCACTCTTTGTAATCATCATGAGTAAGTTTTATGCTTTTTCAAAAGCAATTTTTTTTCCAATTGTCATTTCCTGCTTGCCTGGCTCTGATGTTTCGTAAATTAGGCTGTAAAGCTCATTTAGCTTTGGTTCTTGTTTAGCTGAAATGTTGAAAGGCAGGGGAGCAGAAGGTAGGTTACTTATAAATCTTGTTTCTCTCTGAAAACACAACTTGCATTTTTTAAAATCTTATTTGACTCCAAGTATGAAAAACAACTTTCATGAAGCACAAAGCAAAGGTAAAACTTTTCAGTTTACTTTTTGAATAATACCCACCACTATCACCATGTTAAAAACCACTAAATTATCAAAGAACCAATTTAGTTTATTACTTAATACCTTCAACAAATGTTTACTGAGTGGCTACTATGTCCCAGATACTGTTCTAACTACTGAAGATATAAAGTAAATAAAACAAATAAAAACCTCTGCCCTTGGGAGTTTATATTCTGTGGGGGTTGAGAAAAAGGATAAATAAATTATACAGAATGTCAGATAGTTTTAAGTTATGTAAAAAATAAGCATTATGGAAACATAGGGGGATAAGGGATGTGTTGAGGGTTGGAGTGTTACAATTTTAAATTGGGATTGTCTGCCTCTTTGAAAGATGGTATTTCAATCAAGATTTGTGAGCCATGCAATTACCAGGGGAAGAATGTTGCAGGCAGAGGGTGTAGCAAGCATAAAAGCTCAGAGGCAGGAGAATATGTCGCATGTCTGAAGAGCAGCAAAGAGGCCAGAATGACCAGAATTAAGAGAACAGAGGGAAGAGGGTAGTCAGTAATCCTCCTAAATTGCCTTTCTGGCTTTTTACCAAGAAATTCTGAGGTATGGTTTTTAATTTATTTTATAGATTTAAGAGATACCATTGAGGTCAGCTAGTGACTACCTGGAGTTCATAACCTTTGTTGTACCATGGACCCCCTTTGGCAGTTGGTAAAGCTCATGAACCCCTTTCTTAGAGCAATGCTTTTAAATATATAAAATACAAAATATAAAATTACATAAGAAACTAATTATATAAGAATACAGTTCTATCTATAGGCCTCCAAGGGTCAGGGAGGGTCAGCAAGTTAAGAGCTCCTGCATCCACACAAGATAACTTTCTGGGGTGATGGAAACGTTCTATATCATTCATTCATTCATTCATTTATGGCTGTGTTGGGTCTTCGTTGCTGTGCGCAGGCTTTCTCTAGTTGCAGCGAGCGGGGGTTATTCTTTGTTGCGGTGCGTGGGCTTCTCATTGCGGTGGCTTCTCTTGTTGCGGAGCACAGGCTCTAGGCACATGGACTCAGTAGTTGTGGCACGTGGGCTCAGTAGTTGTGGCTTGCGGGCTCTAGAGCTCAGGCTCAGTAGTTGTAGCACACGGGCTTAGTTGTCTGCGGCTTGTGGGATCTTCCTCGGCCAGGGCTCGAACCTGTGTCCCTTGCATTGGTAGGCAGATTCTTAACCACTGTGCCACCAGGGAAGCCCGGAAATGTTCTATATCTTGACTGGGTTACTCAGATATATATACACTTGCCCAAACTCATAGACTTGTACACTTAAGCTCTCTGCATTTCACTGTATGTAAATTACACCTCAATCTAAAAAAACCTTTACTATTCTAGTCCCGTCCTTATTTTGTAGATGAAGGAAACAAAGTCTCACTCAAAAAGTCTAAGAGGGGCGAGGGGCAGTATAGGCGTGGGGGGTGAGAGGTACAAACTATTAGGTGTAAGATAGGCTACGAGGATGTATTATACAACATGAGGAATATAGTCAATATTTTATAATAACTGTAAATGGAGAGTAACGTTTAAAAATTGTATAAAAAATAAAAATTTTTAAATAAATGAAGAAATCTGGGGGGTGGGGGTCAAAGAAACTTGCTAAAGGCTTTGAGGACTCACAGTATTCTTATTTAAATATAGTACAGGGCTAGTTTCAACCAAAGGTTCTCCCAAGACCTACCCACTCACTGACACCAAGCGTTTGTGATTTTATTTTGCCATTATTAACTATGTCCATTCCAAGTGATCAAGCTGGTTGTAGAGATGGAAGAAATGCCCAAATGCCACTTAAGCCAAACCAGAGCCTTGCCCCAATGTAGAGCCAATCAAGACAGTCTGTGGACATTCAAGACAGGGGACTGTGTGTGTTGAGGTGACACAGAGGGAAGGTTAGAGTGGAGAAAAAGGAGTAATTTCTTATATTCCTAAAGCTCTTCAGTTAAGAAAAGCAGCAACTTTAATAGCTTAATCTTAATAAACATTATAATTTTTTCTCCTTTCTATCTAAGGTCAATTCTATTCATTTGCATTGGATATAAGGAAGAATCTCAAATTAATAAACTCTTGACTTACCAGATTGGACACTCTAAGATTTTCTGCATAGCATTAAGGACATTTTGTACTTCTTCAACGTGATTCGCAGAAAAATCCATTTCTTCCTGTTCCCATGAACTTTAACACGTGAACTTAAATATATATGTAAATAAATCACGTTAAAAGGTTTAAAAGCTTGATTTCATTAAGTGCCATTTAAAATTGGAATGCTTTAGTATCAGATCAACCATAGAACTAATGACAAAAACCTTATTTTAAAAAAATTCTATAAGTTTTTTTGTAATTAAGACCATTTAAATTCTCTATTTTTTCACATCTAGCCTCCAATCACTTCCTTTTGGTCTTTTCCTTTCTCCAAGAACGGGAAAGCCACAGTGGGGTGACTGACTGGGTGAGTGGTGGTAGCCACCTAATTCTCCAATCATCCCGGCTGTTTTCTTTTTCTCGCTTAAAATCAAAATCAACACCAACCAATGCTCCCCACCCACTTCCTTCCCCAGTGTTTCCCACTGGCCTGCACTCATCTCAGGATCCTCCTCAGGCACATCCATGCCAGCAGCGTATGTGCCAAGGGAGGCTCGCCCCTCTACTTCCTTCTTGTCCCTTCTCAGAAACGCATATGAATCCAGTTCTTAACGGCTCTTCCTCCCACAAAATTCTGTTTCCTCCTCTTCCCAGACACATTCCTGCACCCCGCTTTCCCTCTGGGTCTCCACCTCACATATACCAGCCCATCTTTGTATACCATGATGTCCCCCTCAAGACCCATTCCAGTTTCCACCATCAGGACTCCCCCTCGGAGACACCCTGCCCCCTCCCTTATCTTCAGCGCCTCCCCCCGACCCTGTGACCCACAAATTACCCCCCTCCCCACGATTTCCCCAGACTCAACGTCTTAGGCTTCTCAGGTTCCATCTTCCGCCCGCCCCTTGGCAGATAACACCCATCTTGCTCGCCTTCAGGAGTCACCTCTCCCCTGCTGTCTCCACACCTGTTTACTGCCTGTCCCCCGGAGCACCCTGTGGGCCCCTCTCCCTTCCCCAGGGTTCTCTCACCTTTATCCAGAGCAAAGTGTCTGTGGTTCCCGGGCCCAGAGGCTCAGTTCTCTGAAAAACCCCCCCGGACCGCCCTTGGTCAGGAACGCTCACACCGCGCAGTCGCAGTTTCAATTAATCTGTAATTCCCGCGCTTTTCTTTTGCCACGGAAACCGGCCGCTGTGCCTAGCGAGAGCCTCTCAGAACGCGAGAACGAAACACGTTACGGAAAGGCGGAACAGAAAGAGCTGAGCCTCTCGGGGTTCCTGATTGGTCACCCATTCTTTCCCTGCGTTACGTAATTAAAAAGAGACGGGAGAGAACGAATTCTGCTCGAGTTTTCTAACAGGCCTGACCCCTTACCTCTACGCTTCCAGTTGCGGCTTATTATGTCACAGTGATTGCTGTACTAGGGTCGGAATCGCTACCTGAGGCCCGAATATGAGCGCAAGATAGTGCCTAAAAGAGTCGAAGGAAGAGGCCCCATTCCCTCACCCTTTCCGTCGCAATGGAAGTCTCCAGTTTTGGTAAATAAAGGGGTTGTGGGGGGAAAACTACGATTTCCAGCATGCATTGCGGATCGAAAGGCCTTGGCCACAGTGTCCCTTGGAAACTGTAGTCTTATGGAGAGGAACTTCCGACACTGGAAGCGGGCACGAGTCTCGCGACAGCCCAGTTGACAAATTGAAGAGCTCCGCCCGCTTATGCGCGTCAACAGATATGGATTGGAGTGTTATGTTTTAGTATCTTGAGAGCGGATAATACGCTAAAGAACCTACAAATCCTAGGAAGACTACAATTCCCATCCATCCCCGCGAGTCTCCGGCAAGTCGTCCTCTAAGGTCGGTGACCTAACTAAGGTCCGGCGCAGCTTTTACCTGGGAAGGAGAAATCAGCCCACGGCTGCGCACTCGTAGTTCCGCCCCTTTGCCCCAGTGTTTGTTGTTGTTGTGAGGTTCTGGCTGCTCCTGCCCCGCCTCCGCCAACTCACCTTCGACCAATCAGTGGGGTGGTAGTTTTGAGGGACAAGTGGTAAGAACCAATCATCTTGTCGGAAACTCAGAGACGCAGGGGACTAGGCCCTGTCTCTCTCCGCCATGTTAGATTCACCCCGCAGGGATAGCCCGAGAGCTGGCTGCGGACGGTTCTTGTACTGGCCTCGGGCAGGCGCCCCCCGGGGGCGGGAAGCTGGTAAGGAAGCAGTTGCGGTTACCTAGGGGGTGGTGTCACGTCGCACTGAGAGGGCTTGGGGAAGTTCAAGGGAGGAAACCTGCAAAGAAGAGGGGCGACTTTTTCCGTGTCTGGGGCCAGCCGATCTTTTCAGTGACCGGATGGGAGAGCCGTTCGAGTTCCGAGGGGCCAAGGGGGCGGATACCACCGGAGGGATGGCGGGTCCGTGGCTTAGAACGCCTGGCTTCTGCTGAAGGACGCCGAGACTCCCCAGCACAAAGAGGGCCTAGGCAAAGAAAACGAGAGAGAGTCTTCAGGGGTTGGTGATACTGTCTTGGGGACATGGAGTGCCAGGAAAAGTTAAGTGGAAGACTAGGATGAAGTTTTCAAGAAAAAAAAAAAATGACACTACCCACACAGCCTCCTACTCCCCCTCATCCCACTTTTGGGGAACCTCATAAGCAAGTCTCCTTGGTCAGGGACCTCTGGTATTGGAAAGGCACCGTTTTTCCTTTTTATCGAACACGCAGCTTTCAGATCACACATTTTAACTCCAGGATAGCTTGTACAGGCCTCCGGTGGAGACAGTAATGAAAGCTCAGGTTCCCAGGTCAGATTCATTAAAGGGATTTTTGATATCCTGGAAAAATCGACATAGAGGAAAAGCTGATCTATGCCAAGCAAAGATGAGCCAGTGGCATGAACTTAATATAATGCCAGTTAATGAAAGCTGAAGGCCAAGGCCCCAGCTCCCTGACTTTACTAACTACAGGGACAGAGGGTACTAACGATAGCTTTCGTATTTCCACAAGTTCAAGACTAATGCTCTTGCTAAAAGAATTTTCACATATAAGGCAAACAGAAATAGGCAGCTCTTTATGAAGACCTGGATATGGTCCAGCTAAACTAGAATCTCCCACTTCCTGTTTTCTCCTTGCCAGCCAACCAGTTGGATGAACTCCAAAGTAACTAATTTCCAACTGTGTAATTTGAGAAAAGGCAAAGAAGATTAGTTTCTTTTTGGACTTCAAAAAGTGTGGAAGTGTGTTTCTCAGAAGCTGAAAAGTGAGAATGTGTTTTAGAATATCCACTTTCGGCTGAGTGAATCAGTCACCTAATCTCCCTGATTTTTTGCCCAAGATTCTGGGGAGTTGCCAGGAGTTCTGTCCAAATTTTAAGGACCCCAAGAATTGCATTCCATATGAATGAAATACTAGATGTCAGCAGGATTGGTGCTAGAAACTATTTTGGTGGTGAACTTGGCTCTAGGTAGAGAAAAAGAATGGAAAATGTTGGAGGATGATTGTCTTTGGATTAAAAAAAAAAAATCCCTGATCCTCAGAGAGTTCAAGATCGTTTTTAATGACAGTTGTATTGTTTCACAGGGCAGTTCCTTACACTGTGGAAAACAGGACTATTTCAGGCCCTGATTTATTATGATAATAACTTTTATGTTTGAGTACCGTTTTCAAAGAAATAGCATACACATTTTTACTTGATCCTTGTGATAACATTGTGAGGTTAGCAAAGCAGAGGTCTTAGACCTATTTTACAGATTAAGGAACTGAAGCTCAGAGGTTAAAAGACTTGCTCACACTTATATGGCTAGTAATGTGCCAGAGCTGTGTCTGGAACCCAGCTCTTCTAAACCCCTGTGATCCCTCCTCTCATTACACTGTAAACTCCTGAGACTTAATCTTGTTCCTCTCCAATGTCCTGTGCCTGGAGCAGAACCTGGCTCTTTGTAGATGCTTAGTCAAGTTTTATTGATGAATATGTTTTTTAGAAAACATATAAACATATAAAAAAGCTGGCCTTTTTCATTACAACTTATGTTTAGATTTAAACAAACTATTTTTTCATAAAGTCAAAAAAAACCAATCTAACAACTCAAAAGTAATCAATCCTTAAAATTCTTACCTTTTAGAGGTAAATATTCAATTATTTTATGGATGAAATGAGTTTGGTTAAAACAGTTGACTACAGTCAATCCATATTGGGGGGATGGAAGGGTATAGATGAAATGAGGGTAGCTTTGAGTTGATCATTGTAGTTAGATGTTCACTACTCTCCACTTTTATGTATGTTTGAAATTCTCCATAAAAGAAAAAAAGTAGCCTACAAAAAAAACAAAACACATGAACTTCGATGAAGGTTGTTGGATGCTACCCCTGTATAGGTTCTTGGCGAGTGGTTCAGCCTCTAACTTGTTAAATGGATCTAATAGAGAACTTTGGTTGCTCAATTTAGGAAAGGGCTGCTTTTCCAAGAAAAATATAGACCATCACTTTCAGGCTTTAGGAATGTAAATTCCCCAAGAGTAGAGACCTATGCTTACTCATCTTGGTAACCTACTAGTAAATATGTAACAGTAGGTATCTGTTTAATTAAGCAATCATTATAAAGTTCATAAAATCCTAAAGGATTTTACAAATGTTAGATGATTTCTGTGAATGTGGCCAAAATTTACATTCTCTCTGCAAACATGGCAGTGAGATTTGTTTTAAGCCAATCACTAGACTGTAAATAGCAGAAGAGCAGGGACATTATCTTCACACCCACTGCTGTGTCCTCCTAGCCTAGCCTGTATTAGGTCCTCACAAGTATTTGTTGAATGAATGTTTATGCAGTTTATAGAACTCTTTCTAATGTGTTTTCTCTCTCACCCATCCTCTCTTCTCTAGCCCCACAGCATGGAACCACAGGTTACTCTAAATGTGACTTTTAAAAATGAAACTCAAAGCTTTCTAGTTTCTGATCCAGAAAATACAACTTGGGCTGATGTGGAAGCTATGGTGAGTGTTATTTTGTTTTGTTTCTCCATCCTTTAAGCATAAATATTTTTTCCAGAGGTAGCTATTTTTAGCTGTGTCATATTTACCATTTCTGGGCCTTTTGGAAAATTATTTTTGACAGGGGCTTGGGATTCATATAGGAGATGTGCCCTGGTAGAGGAAACAAACAAATTCTTTCTGAGGCGTTTAGAAAGGAAAGGTAAATTTATTTTTTTAAGTGAGATAGGACTTAGAAATCCTGTTTATTTTAGAAACAGCCTGAGGAATGAATTGGTGTGGACTCCACCCTAACGAGGCCTGAGGTGAATGTTCTCTTGCTTGAGAGAGAGAACAGGTTACTGTGGTTTTTGAACCACCAAGGATATAATTTGTGTTTTGCAAGAACTGATCGATTGCTTTTATTGCTAGGTCAGAGGATGAATATCTCAAAGTTGAGCAGGAAAAACTCGCACGGGTGTTCAGATAGCAGCTCATCAATCACTTTCGTTGTTGTTAGTGCTTTTCCTCTTCTTGGTTTGCCCTTTGTACTCTTCTGTTTTTTTTTTTTTACTCTTCTGTTTTTGTTTGATTTGCAGTAGTGAATGTTTTACTTCCTGTGTAACTGTGTTTGTCTATTGAAACTCTTTGGTAAAAACCTAGTTTTACCTGGTTGGTAAAAACCTACTTTTCTCTGGTTATGTGTTATGGTAACGAAAAAGGAAAAGAAATGGTGGAGAGACCTCAAAAGATGATCTGATCTCATCCTCTGTCTTCCAGGAAAAATATTTCCTTTATACTACCCTGGACAGATGGTTATCCAGAAAGTTCGATCTTGTTTGTCAAATGATCTGAAAATCAAACACAGCTATCTTTTTTTTCCTAGTAGTTAAATGAACTGACGGCTTGCCTTTTTTCTTTATTGTAAATTTTAAATTATAAAAGTGTAATACATGCCCATTATAAGAAGTGAAACAATCCAAACATATATAAAGAAAATGTTAATATCCCTCTACTCCCCATACCCTCCACCTGCTATTCTAGCCTCTTTGGGGGTAACCAGTGTTAACAGCCCTGTGTGTACTTCCCACATTTTCCATGTTCATACAGTTATCATACCATACTATGAACATTATTCTACAACTTGCTTTTTAAAAACAAAACAAACAAACAAAAAAAAAAAACAGGAGAAAAACAAATAGTGGTTTACTAACATGCATACCTCCTGTATACATGAGTGATACCCAGGAAAACTGAGTAACTCCACAGCTTGCTTTTTTTAACCCAGCCTGTATTTTAGACACAGTTCTCAATGAATAGACAAGGATCCAAGCTGCTGGTGGTGGTATACAACAATTTAACCATCCCTTATTGAAAGATTGTTTCTAGGGTTTTTTGTGGGTTTTTTTCAATTGAGATATAGTTGACATATAACATTATATTAGTTTCAGGTATACAATGTAATGATTCTATGTTTGTGTGTATTGCAAAATGATCACCACAGTAAGTCTAGTTAATATTCATTACCACACACGGTTACATTTTTTTTTTCCTTGGGATGACATCTTTTAAGATCTATTCTCTTAGCAACTTTCAAATATACAATATAGTACATATTATTAACTGTAGTCACTGTGCTGTACATTACATCCCCAGGACTTTATTTTATAACTGGAAGTGTGTACCTTTGACCACCTTTACCCATTTTATCCACCTCCCATTCCCTGCCTCTGGCAACCACCAATGTGTTCTCTGTATCTATGAGTTGATGAGTTGTTTATTTGTATTTAATATTCCACATATAAGTGAGATTATATGGTAGTTTTCTGTCTGATTTATTTCAGTTAGCATAATGCCTCAATTTCCAAAAGGTTGGGGTTTTTTTTTTTTTTTTTTTTTTTCCTTTTACCACTACAAAATAAACTACAGGAGATCCCTCTTTGTATATATAACGTATACACTGTTCTGTAGGATAAAGTTTCCCAAAGTGAAATTAATGGGTCACCAGGCATGTGACTTTAAATTTTCATAGATACTACTGCATGCTTTGCAGAACAGTGGTAGGACCCCACAGAAGCACATGACAGTGCCCTGGATCTTTATCCGCATTGGATGTCTTTGTTTTTGTTTTTGGACGCAATGCGTGGCTTGCGGGATCTTAGTTCCCCAACCAGGGATTGAACCTGGGCCCTCGGCAGTGAAAGCCCAGAGTCCTAACCCCTGGACTGCCAGGGAATTCCTCAACATTGCATGTTACAGCTTTAAAAATTGTGTTGCCATTCTGTTGAGATGACATCTCATTGCTTTAATTTAGGTTGTTCTGACTACCATTAAGGTTAAACATCTTTTCATGTATTTGTTAGGCATATCTGATTTCTTCTGTGAAATTTCTGTAGATTTTGGCCCACTTTTACCAGTTAAGATCTTATGATTAGCAGTTGCTTTTTGTGTATTGCAGATATTAACCCTTTGTCTCTCGTGATTTGCAAATATTTTTCCCAGTCTATTGCTTGTCTTTTGACTTTGTTTTTTTTTAACCATGTAAAATGTTTAATTTTTATGTAGTGAAATATGTCAGTCCTTTATTTTATGACTTCTAGGGTTCTATTACAACCTGCCTTTTTGATAACTTGATCATACAGTGTGTACATTTTATTTGCAGGTAAAAGTTTCATTTGATTTGAACACTATTCAAATAAAATACCTGGATGAGGAAAATGAAGAGGTAAAGTATATTATGGTACCCATGACCAGGTATCCAGAATAGGGATCTTATTTCTCAAGAGGGATGTGGAGCTCAAAAAGTTCAGAATAGTGTTTATCTCATTTGTGTAGGAGTTTAAACATATTTGATAATTGCATGTTCTAAGCTGATTTGTACCATCTGAGATGGAGTTGAGAAATAGGGAAGCGACATTGAAGAAGAAAATCTGAGAGATAACTTTTAAAACTATATAGTGATCTTATGTTCAACTATATCGCAAGCTGCTATTTAGTTTCTAGTAATAAAAATAATAATGACAAACCCTTATTGAGTGGTTACAATGTGTCAGACTAACAACAGTACTATTGTCATTATCTCTGTTTTACGCATGAGAAAACTGAGGCACCGAGAGTTTAAGTAACTTGCACAAAGGCACAAAAGCTTGGAAATAGCAGAGTAGGGTACTACTCATACCCTCTGATATACATACTTTATACTCTCTGGCTCCAGAGCCCAGGCTCCTAGCCACTATATTATGCTGCTTCTTAACTACCTGAAACAAAGGAGGATATCATAGTTAAGCAGTAAAATTACTTAATTATTCACATTTAGTTCAGATACTGGAAAAGCTGAACGCCTGACCTGAGGTTTTGTATCTATCCTGTGAGGCTGGATATGCTGAATTGCTCAGTTGATGAGAGGTTTATAATTCACTGTTGCTTTTTTTCCTTTTACAGGTGTCCATCAACAGTCAAGGTGAGTCCCTAAGAGAACCTATTCAGCTTTATTTAAAAGCCTTAATCTGATCATAGGCATTGGCATTTCCATTTCCATTCAAATCTTGTTGCAGTATTTATTTTAGAGTAGAATTTGGTATGCAATAAATGCACTCACTTACCCATAGGCATTAGTTACATAGGAGATCTTTATTTTATAACAGTTTTTTGTGTATAGGTTGGTGCCTTGATTGGACCCAAAGGACAGCTTTAATGAGAGGCTCTCTTATATTTAAGATGCTAATGTTTTGAAAAACATGTTTCCCAGTTCAACATATTTAACTTGTTTTCCTGGTATTGCTTTTGTCCTTGACTTGGTATATATATTAAAGTCAAGTTATAAATAAGATGGTTGGTTTTTGAGAGCATGGGGTGCATTTTCCCACAGGAGCAATGTTATATTTGAAGATTAGGTTCCCAGGCTAGCCCCCAGAAGCTTATTTTAACCAGCTGAAATGATAGTATTAACACCATCCTTTAACTTCCTTGAGTCCTGAGCTTCACTAAGCCTAGAGTGAGGGAGCTGGATTGAGTTTTTGTTACTGGAAGACTCTAGTAGCAGAGAGAGGGATTTAAGGGGGAGAACTAATTTGCAGGTAGCTTCTATTTATGATGGGATAAGAAGGGAATTTGTCAGCAAAAAGGTAGTAGCTGTTCATATATAAGGACTGTAAGCTAAGAATTCTTAAAAGTAAGAATTGTCCGTGCTTAATAGAATCTTTTGGGCTGGTAAAAAAATCACAGTATGTATATTTTTGTCCTTCTAGGAGAATATGAAGAAGCACTTAAGGTAATGATCATTTCATCTTATTTTCAAATAATTTTTTAAATGTTTATGGACTAAAACTTGAGCCTGAATTCCATTAGCCATGTGGAGAAACTAATGACTATAAACACAGCAAAACCCATTTTTAGGGAGACTATGATGAGTTCAGCATACCATGCAGCAAAAGGTACCTCCTAATGTAAAGATTCTTTCCAGTATCATTGCATCTCAGTGCTGGTCTTGATGCCACTGTACTGGCATTTCAAAATTGAAAGAACTCTCTGAAATTATGCTTTCTGGTTCACATTTTTTATCTCCTTCCTTCACCTTGTTCCCTGTCAAATGTTACACTATAATGTGGAAGAATTTAAGGTATAAACCATGCATTTACAATCTCTTGTATGTCAGTGATGAATTAGAGTATTCCTCAAGGTCACTTATTTAAGGTGTGCTAAGCTGACCTTTCACTGACTATCCTTTTTGAACTTCTAATCCAGGCTGAGCCATTTTCCATAATCACTTTTTGTCTAGGGAGGGAAAGGCAAGATTTTGTTTTAAATCAGGAGCTGGATTTACCCTTCTGGTTTTTGATCAGAATTGCTATTCTGAGTGCCACTTGTTTCAAAAGTTTAGCCAATGTCTTCTTGGTTTTTACGCAGAAATCCTCATTTACCAGCCAGTCTCTTGGTTTTAGGCATTCAGGCCCTTTCCTGGTTTCTCTTAGTTGAAATACCTGTCTCTGTTAGTAATTTTTCATGCTTCGTAATTTCCCTCTGCAGGACTTGGGATGTGTGTGTGTATATAAATATATAATATATATAAATATATATAATACTGACTTAAAAATCAGATTCTGCAAAGTACATTTTTTTTAATCTGTGCCAAAAATGTGTTTTCAGAGAAAATCTTATTTTCATACTCAGACTTTGTATTGTCACTCATTTGTATAAGTGCGCTTCATTACAGCACGGGCCCTGCCCGCACCATTTGGAAGTGTCACACACACACACAGAAAGCCTGTACAAGACTGGCTTCCCTTCTTCCTGTGACCTTGACCTCTCCCACAACTTCCTAACACTTATTAATTTATGAAACTTTTTCTCAGCACAGTTTTGTTTTGCATGTCCATTGGATTACAAACTTTATTAAAAAATATAGAACAACAACAAAAAGAAATTTCCCTCTGCCCCAGTTTTCACGTGATCTTCCTAGTTCCTCTTTGCTTTTTTTTTTTTTTTAATTTATCTATTTTATTTACTTATTTTTGGCTGCGTTGGGTCTTCGTTGCTGCACATGGTGTTTCTCCAATTGCTATGAGCGGGGGCTACTGTTCGTTGTGGTGCATGGGCTTCTCATTGCAGTGGCTTCTGAATTCTGAATTCCATTAGCCGTGTTGCGGAGCACGGGCTCTAGGCGCTCGGGCTTCTGTAGTTGTGACTCACGGGCTCTAGAGCACAGGCTCAGTAGTTGTGGCGCACGGGCTTAGTTGCTCCTCAGCATGTGGGATCTTCCTGGATCAGAGCTCGAACCCATGTTCCCTGCATTGGCAGGCGGATTCTTAACCACGTGCCACCAGGGAAGCCCTTCCTCTTTGCTTTTAAGCTGTTCTGACATGATGTCTCCCAACACCCCTTTACTCTTCTCCAATCTTCTGGCTTTTCTTTTTCCATATTCAGAAGCTATAGTAGTTTCATTAAAAAAAGTCATTTAAAAACTTCAGAATTCTTCTACCTTTCTCACAGCCACTACTAGTTTACCTATTCTGTCAGAAATCTTGGATCTCAGCAGTCTAGAGTTTATATAAGCCTGTCTTGCCCTAGGAAGCAAGACTTTTTCTACATACATTTTTTTCTGTAGTAACATATAATACTTAAAATTCCATGTTTATATTTTGACACAGTTCGTTGTAGTTGTTTCTTGAGCAATTTTTTCCACAGACTCTACCAAATATTTTAGAAAAAGCTTCTTGGTTTGTGGTCTAGAATAGGAGTTGGCAAACTATAGCTGGGAAGCTGGCCATATATGTATGTGTGTATATATATATATATATTTAAATTTTTTTGTAAACATTGTATTTCACCTGAATTTAATATGATACAAAAGTATTATGTGCTTGAACCTGTCACTCAAATAGAAGGTTCTTTCAGTTCTCCAGGCCAACCTTCCTTTAGAGGCAAATAAGAAACAAATCACCTCACACCTGTCAGAATGGCTATCATCAGAAAGACCACAAATAACAAATGTTGGCGAGGATGTGGAGAAAAAGGAACACTTTTACACTGTTGGTGGGAATGTAAATCGGGGTGGCCACTGTGGAAAACAGTATGGAGGTTCCTCAAGAAACTAAAATATAGAGCTACCATACCACCCAGCAACTCCACTCCAGAGTATATATCCAAAGAAAACAAAAACATTAATTTGAGAAGATATTTGTACCGCAGTGTTCATAGCAGCATTATTTACAATAACCAAGATATGGAAGCAACCTAAGTGTCCATCAACAGATGAATGGGTAAAGAAGATGTGTGTGTGCGTGCGCGCGCGCGCACACACACACACACACACACACACACACACACTGGAATACTACTCAGCCATAAAAAAGAATGAACTTTTTCCATTTGCAACAACATGGATGTAACTTAGAGAAATAGGTCAGGGAGAGAGAGACAAGTATTGTATGTTATCACTTATATGTGGAATCTAAAAAGTAAAACAGGGACATCCCTGGTAGTCCAGTGGCTAAGACTGCACTCCCAATGCAGGGGGCCCAGGTTCGATCCCTGGTTAGGGAACAGATCCCACACGGTGCAACTAAGACCTGGCTCAGCCAAATGAATAAACAAATATTTTTAATAAATAAAATAAAATAGTGAATATAACAAAAAGAAACAGACTCATAGATACAGAAAAGAAACTAGTGGTTACCAGTGGGGAGGGACAAGAAGGGTAGGGGATTTAGAGGTGCAAACTATTATATATAAAATAAATAAGCTATAGGGATATATTTTACAGCATGGGGAATTTAGCCAATATTTTATAATTAAGAAAGGAAGAGAAATCACATTATGTAGAGTATATATAGATAATTTGCTTTTACAAAAACAAAATATTTGGACATTTTCTATTCAGTATAGCTTAGCAATCCAGTTTCTGTTGACAAATTTAGTTAACTGTTAGGAGGTATAGTACATATTCAAGAGAACTTAATAGCCCACAGATATTTTAACCCTTAAGGATGACATGTCTGATTTAATTTTGTTTTTGTTTTTAAAGAAGATACTGGTGGGAATTCCCTGGTGGTCTAGTGGTTAGGACTCCGAGCTTTCACTGCTGAGGTCATGGGTTCTGTATCTGGTTGGGGAACTAAGATCTCGCAAGTCACGTGGTGTGGCCAAAAAACAAAAAGGAGATAATACTGGCCTTTTTTAGTAGAGGCTTTGAGCTGCTTCTCTCTCTTTTTTCCTCCTAATTCTTGTTCTTTAACAGCATGCTTAGCTTGTACCTGTTCACATTCTTCCTGTGCTGTTTGATTTGATGTTTTCTTTTTCTTTTTCTTTGGAGTAGCAATAGAATTTACTCTTATGCTACATTGTTCTTCTGGCCGAGGCTGCTCAAAGCTACTGTGTTCTTCAGACAAAGTCTGGTCAATACTATATTGCTCTTCTGGCAAAGGTTGATCTACGTATTCTTCTTACAAAGGCTGGTCAACTTGTTCTTCTGATAAGGACTGGTCAGCTTTTCTAGGTGGCTTCCTGAGTCTTTCCTCTACATCTAAGTAGAGGTGCTTCAGATGATCAGGATATAAATCTGTGAATTGTGATTCCTGTGAGGTTTGAGCCTTCATTTCCTGTCGTAGCAATTTCTTATAATTTTTCTGACTTTTTAGTTTTCTTCAAAATGTGAAGCCTTCACTCACGAACTTTCCCCACAAAGGCCTACAGATGGTTGATGGTTAGGTTGCCATGTGCTCTGTTTCACATTCTTATTTCTGAATCCTGCCAATAGCTCCTTTGTTACGTGTCCCAAAAATCCCTGTCTGCCACCTTGCTGCCAGCATCACGCTGGCCACATTTTTTTTTTTTTTTTTTTTTTTTTTGCGGTACGCGGGCCTCTCACTGTTGTGGCCTCTCCCATTGCAGAGCACAGGCTCTGGACGCGCAGGCTCAGCGGCCATGGCTCACGGTCCCAGCCGCTCCGTGGCATGTGGGATCCTCCCGGACCAGGGCACGAACCCGCGTCCACTGCGCCACCAGGGAAGCCCCACCCTGGCCACATTTTTATAAATAAAGTTTTATTAGAACACAGTCATGCCCATTCATCATGTTTTGTCTGTGGCTACTTTTGTGCCATAATGGCAGAGTTGAGTAGTTGTGACAGAAACTGAATGGCCTGCAAGCCTAAAATATTTATTATGTGGCCCTTTAAGAAAGTTTCCTGGGTACTTTCTTGGTGGTCTGGTGGTTAAGACTTCACCTTCCAATGCAGTGGGTGTGGGTTTGATCCCTGGTCAGGGAGCTAAGATCCCACATGCCTCACAGCCAAAACACCAAAACATTAAAAAAATAGAAGCAATATTGTAACAAATTCAATAAAGACTTTAAAAAAAAAAAACTAAAAGTTTGCTGAACAACAAGGATGTACTGTATAGCACAGGGAACTATATTCAGTGTCTTGTAATAACCTATAATGGACAAGAATCTGGAAAATAATATATATATGTATATATATAAATAACTGAATCACTTTGCTGTGTACCTGAATCATTGTAAATCAACTATACTTCAATTAAAAAAAGAAAAAAGAAAGTTTGCTGATCCCTGACCTAAGATAATAGCTTTCAGACTTTTTGGACGTGGAATGCTGTTTTTAAGTGGAATCTTAAGAAGTCTAATGTGTGAAAATAGATAAAGGAAGAACAAATCTTGTCACTGGGTAACAAGTGGGAGGAGCTAGAACCCCACGGACTTGACCCCCTAATCTCTTCTTGGACGCTGGAGTACCTTCATGGAATCTCAAATGCTCCTTGAAGTAGAGTTTTCAAAATAGGATATTTAAGAAGATGCTCTTCAAAAAGAGGTGACCACTTAAGCATGCTTTCCAAAATACTATTCTTAGTGGGAAGGTAGACGCTTAACTTTGGACATAGCTTTAAGTTTCCTGGGTCTAGAATTGACTTTTGAAAAGTTGAAATTAGAATCTGTAAGTGGAGTCCTACGTAAAAACCAGTTAATAGATGGTAACTAGACAAACTGTGGTGATTATTTCACAATGTATATTTGACATTTTCAAATGTCAAATCATTATGTTGTAACCTGAAACTAATATATGTCAATTACACTTAAATTTAAAAAGTTAAACAGAAAAGTAGTAACCCAATTAATGAAAACATCTCACCTAATGAAGAGCTACACTAAAACCCTTTTGTTTTTAACAAAACCATTCCTAGTTAACATTCTTGGCCAAGAAACAGCAGACTGTTAACATATTTGTTATTTGATTTAATAAAAGAAGCATGAATCTGATATTTTCCAGCATATTTTACCACACCTCTTCTGTTTAGGTGTCTTTGAAATTTTATTTAGGAAAGGAGAATCACACAATATTGTTTTTAATTTCATAACGTATGCTCTCAGATGGCAGTTAAGCAGGGAAACCAACTGCAGATGCAGGTCCATGAAGGCTATCGTGTTGTCTACGAAGCCCCACCCCCAGTTGGAGCAGAAAAACGACCAGTTGCAAGGACAGGGAAGAAGCCACTTGCACATTATTCTTCACTGGTGAGAGTCTTGGGATCAGACATGAAGACCCCGGAGGAGCCTGCAGCACAGGTACAAAGGGAATGGACCTGTCTCTATGATTTTTCTAACCTATGTTTCATTGTCTCTAGTCTAAGATTTGAGCTGTTCATCAAAGATTTGGGAGTTGTTGTGACTGTCTCCGTCTGACTTTTTGAAACTAGTAACAGTGGTTACTTCTGGAGAGGAGCATGAGTAGTTTGACATAAAGACTTCGGTTTTTCCTATACTCTTTCATGCTCATTTTTTTGGACCATGTATTTATATTATTTGGCAACAGAAACCTCAAAGTAATACATTTCAGGAGATTTACTTTAAACAGAAAAAGAAAAAAACTATCTCCGATTGTGTTTACTTGCAGCAGTTTCCACCTGCTCCACGTGACGCAGACCAGCCTCAAGACAAGCCCCCAGACTGGTTCACAAGCTACCTAGAGACAGTGAGTGTTCTTTCTGGCTTGGGTTTTAGTGGCAGTGTTGGAACAGGTGGAATGTGGAAGAAACAGAAAGCTAAATCCAGATGGCTGCTGCCTCTGGTACAGGTGAATGAAGAGTAGTAGCTAATAATATCCAAACTAGAGTAGTTCCAGTCAAGAAAGTTCCTAGCTTTTGCAATAATGTACTAGAAAAAGGGGGGAATTTAATTCTAAGGATGTAAGGGAAAGGGACAAATTTCTATGCTTGAGAAGGAAGAGTTAGAAATTTACTCATCAATGGATTTTTTGATATTTTATTTGAACCAGTTTAGCTATGGAAGGAATAGACCTTTTTTGCTTTGTTTCTGTCCCTTCATTTAGTAGCTATTATCTGTTTATTATGCTCTTATGTTATACCAGAGGTGGTGAGGTTTCAGGTCTGTTTGATATTTTCATGCCTTTTTCCAGTCTTGGAACTGAGGGGTTTTTTCCCCCGTCTTCTCTGTATTCTAGTTCAGAGAGCAAGTGGTTAAAGAAACGGTTGAGAAGCTTGAACAGAAATTACGTGAGAAGCTTATCCTCCAGAATCCATCCTTGGGTTCCTGTCCTTCAGAAGTCTCAATGCCTATTTCAGAGGAAACACTGTTTTTGCCAGAAAACCAGTTCAACTGGCATATTGCTTGCAGCAGCTGCCAAAGGAGTATCTTTGGTGTGCGCTACCAGTGCAGGTAAAGCAGTAACTTGGCAATGAATAGCTCTTAGTAGAACTTAGAGCAGGCGGGCCTTCTAGCATTCTGGGAGGTACAGGGTGTGCTCACCTCTGAGCATCATCCATAGCAGCTCTGGACTGGAAACAAGCTACTCTTCAGCCACAAGAGAAAATAACTATTTGAAGGGTATTCAGATTGTGGTATTCATATATACTTGTTTTTTTTTTTTGTTTTGTTTTGTTTTTTGCTGTACGCGGGCCTCTCACTGCTGTGGCCTCTCCCGTTGCGGAGCACAGGCTCCAGACGCGCAGGCTCAGCGGCCGTGGCTCACGGGACCAGCCGCTCCGCGCCGGACCGGGGCACGAACACGTGTCCCCTGCATCGGCAGGCGGACTCCCAACCACTGCGCCACCAGGGAAGCCCCATATATACTTTCGAATTGAAAGAGCCAAAATTAGGTTCCCCAAAACAAAATTGGATCCCCAAGGATTATCTCCGTATTCCAAATGCTTTCATATCTTGTTTTCTCCCATAGATTGTCCTTTGAAATAGATACAGGTGAAGTGTTACTATCCTCATTTTATTCATGAGGATTGAGACATGGCATGGATGGGTGATGTGCTCAGGTTCCCACCTAGCTGGTCATAGAGCAAATAAGGAAGTCTGGGTCCCTATCGCCCAACCTCAGGCACTTCCCACTGTTCCTTTCTCTTCCTCATAGCCTCTGCCCATCCTACAATATCTGTGAAGATTGTGAATCGGGGCCATATGCCCATGACTCCAACCATGTGCTGCTGAAGTTGCGGAGACCTGTTGTGGGTTCCTCTGAACCCTTCTCTCACTCGAGGTTCTCTACTCCTCGTCTTCCTGCTGCTCTGGAACAGGCCAGGTAAAACCATATGTGCATGGGATGCTTGTTCTCTGTTTGGTTTCTTGGTTTTGGTGACAGGGTGTGAGTCACAAAACTACAAATAGTCTCCTGGGAATTCCTTGGCAGTCCAGTGGTTAGAACTCCACGCTTCCACAGCAAGGGGCACGGGTTCGATCCCTGGTCGAGCAACTAAGGCCCCACATGCCGCATGGCGCAGCCAAAAACAAAACAATAAAAGCAAATAGTCTCCTTAGTTCCCACTCCTTTCCAGTTGATGTGCAGTGACGGGGATAATTATCCTCCAAAGCTAATGAGATGGAAATGAGAGCTACAGAAAGAAATTAAGAAGCTAACCTAGAAGCTGATGCTGAGGGAGACCACAAGTGGCTCAAAATAGCTTCAGGATTTTTAAAATATTCATTTATTTATTTAGGCTGTACCGGGTCTTGGTTGTGGCACTCAGGATCTTCATTGTGGCGTGGGGGATTTTTTTTTTTTTTTTGCAGCATGCATGCACAACCAGGGATTGAACCCGAGCTCCTGCATAGGGAGTGCAGAGTCTTACCCACTGGACCACCAGGGAAGTTCCTGAATAGCTTCAAGATTTGTTTGTGAGATTTGTTTTTTAAGACTGTGTTTTTTATCTCACAGGCTCCAGAAACAGGTTGACAAGAACTTTCTTAAAGCAGAAAAGCAAAGGTTGCGAGCTGAGAAGAAACAGCGTAAAGCAGAGGTCAAGGAACTTAAAAAGCAGCTTAAACTCCACAGGAAGATTCATCTGTGGAATTCGATCCATGGGCTCCAGAGCCCCAAGTCTCCTTTGGGCCGACCCGAGAGCCTGCTGCAGTCTAACACCCCAATGTAAGCCAGGAGCCAGGACTTTAGGTCCAGCCCTCTAAAACTGGACCTTAAGCCAACTTCTGTCTTATTTATTGGTAACCCATAACACCCAAACCCTTAAAACTTCCCATTTTCCGATCCTAGTGTTCTTAAAGGATGGTTTGGTAGTTATCTTTGACACTTGCTTTGTTGCCTTCTTCAGAAAAACAGAAACCAGTAAGGTTCAGAAACTGGCCGGTGTGACCTCTCTTCACTGGAGGCAGTCTGGATTTGAAGCAAAAGAAGCAAATATTTTAAGAGCCCAACTCTTTAGTTAATTTATGGACCCTTTTAGTTATCCTCACCATAGTTTTTTAGCTTAGGAGTCAGGTCCCCTTGGGTTTCTTTTTGTTTTTTGAGGTTGTTTTTTGGGGTTGTTTTTGGCGTGCGGGATCTTAGTTCCCCAACCAGGGATTGAACCCGTGCCCCCTGCAGTGCAAGCATGGAGTCCTAACCACTGGACTGCCAGGGGATTCCCATTGTTAGTATTATTTTTAAGGCAAATGCATTGGTGCATCCTCCAGGGTCACTGTCTGTGTCTCAAACCACAGTATTGGGTATTCAGAAGACATCACACCCAGCAGCAAGTGACTAAATATTTGAATTTCTGTTCAGGCTCCCTTTGCAGCCCTGTGCCTCAGTTATGCCAACCCTCAGTGCAGCATTTGTGGATGAGAATTTGCCTGATGGGACTCACCTCCAGCCAGGAACCAAGTTTATCAAACACTGGAGGATGAAAAATACAGGAAATGTAAAGTGGAGTACAGACACAAAGGTATTTTTCCCTATAAAACGTGAAGATGAAGTGATTTGAGGTGGCAGTGTGTTTAACTGACAGGCTTTCTTTCTCTTGTCACTATTCTTTTCAGCTCAAGTTCATGTGGGGAAATCTGACTTTGGCTTCTACAGAAAAGAAGGATGTTTTGGTTCCCTGCCTAAAGGCCGGCCATGTGGGAGTTGTGTCTGTGGAGTTCATTGCCCCAACCCTGGAGGGAACATACACTTCCCACTGGCGTCTTTCTCACAAAGGCCAGCAGTTTGGGCCTCGGGTCTGGTGCAGTATCATAGTGGATCCTTTCCCCTACACAGAGAGCTCTGATAACATTGAAAAGAGCATGATCAGCTCAAGCAAAGGTGATGATCTCACCTGCCAGCAAGAGGTGAGCATTGGAAGGGTGACTAACACCAAAAGAGCCCACTCACAGCTGGTGGTTCTTCAGAAGTCTGGAGAAGCCAGCTTCTCCCCTCCTCAGAACACATCATGTGCTTATATTGGGCCTAGTCCTCAGGGGCTCTGTTTGCATGTCCTTCGCATCTTGGTGCAGGCGTCCCTCAGTGCTTTCGTATCTCTCTGTAGTGATGTGTGGCCAGCCTCTGTGCTGCACGAGGGAAAGCAGAGCTGCCTGGCCTGTGGGCCTGCTGAGCTGATGCCTTTGCTACTTAACAGTCATCTCTCCTGTATATCCCTTGTGTATGTTTCCTAAATACTAATGAAGTCTTACCCTGGTTGTTACTTGGTGCACAGTTTTTTCAGGCAGCTTCCCTGTTTACTACTTAAATTTAGTTACCCAGTGTTAATGTCCTGGTTTTGACTGTTGTTTTTATGGTTAATCTAAGCTATTGTCATTAGGGGAAGCTAGGTGAAGGGGGTAATTAGTAAACTCTCTATACTGTTCTTGTAACTTTTCTATAAGTCTAAAATTATAACGAAACAAAGTTTTAATACATGCAGTGCTTTTGTTTTTAGGGAGGCAGCCGTCAGCTTGCCTTTTGAGTTCTGTTGAGGGCCTAAAATGTGTCCCTATGGTTTATCTCCATAGGAAGCTCTTCTTCCGGCTAAAGAAGAAATTCCACCTGGTGAAACAACTGAGCAGGCAGAAGGGACAGGAACCTGCATCCCACCGAAGGCCAAAAATGCTGCCAGCGAGAGGGAGCTCTACATCCCATCTGTGGACCTTCTGACTGCCCAGGTGGAAGACTGAGCCCTTTGAGGGGCGAGGGACAGAAAGCCCTGGGGAAAGACTTCTGAACTTGTTGAAGAAAAGGCGGTAGAGCCATAGGTGGTGCTCAGGAAGTTAGAGATATGCCCACTCTGATCTAGTCAGATGCACTGAATGGCAAAATCATCACCAGTGGGAGCAGGCTTCTAAACTAAATGTTTCGTCTTTGAATTGGGAACTTATCTTGTGCTTCCCACAACTTCCCTCTAGTTGCCTCTTCTTTTCTGCCTAACTGGTTCACCTTCACCCCCACTGCATTTGCTCTCTTTCCTGCCATTTGGTTATTTGAATGCCTACTTCCCGTTTAACTCTTCTTGTTTTCACTTGACTGATGTGAGGCATGAATTTGAACAGAGTTGAATCTGGGATGATACAGAACTCAATGGCCTGCAGGACCCATCAAGACAAAACATGACTCTAGCGTGTGCTGCGAGTAGTCTAACCTTGTGCCTTTTTTTTTCAGGACCTGCTGTCCTTTGAGCTGTTGGATATAAATATTGTCCAAGAGTTGGAGAGAGTGCCCCACAACACCCCTGTGGGTAAGAATGTCACTCGGTCCACCTTGCTTATTTTATTAACAGGCCCCAAAATACTGCAGCCCTGACTCTGGTAGTTAGTATTTTATTCTGAGGAAATAGTTGGCAAGGATTTCTCCCACAATGTGATATTAAAACTGCACCCATTGGTTCATTTTCCTTCCTCTCCCTGTTGTCAGAGGCAACAATACCAGTTTGTGCGAAGTTTCCCCACCATAAAGGGACCCTCTTCTCCATTTTTCTCTGGATATTTGTGTCCCTTTGTTCTTTTGCATTCGTGGCTCTGTGTCTTGGCCATGGTCTCCCAAAGCCAAACAACCGTTTATGATCCTTCCTGCATTGATGGATCTGTCTGAGATACTTGTGTGCCTAATGGTCTGGAGAAATTCTTTAGAACACCTTGAAGTGTACCTGGGTTTATTTTAGCCATGCAGGAGGCAAGAAGCCTATGAGCTGCTGCTTCTGGACACTGACTGTTGATGATGTGAAGCTTTTTCGTGGCTGATGGTTCTCCTGTCTTCATTCTCTAGATATGACTCCCTGCATGTCTCCTCTGCCACATGACAGTCCTTTAATAGAGAAGCCAGGCTTGGGGCAGATACAGGAAGAGAGTGAAGGGGCGGGATTTAAAGAACTTCCTGGTAAGGGGTTAAATATTTGTAAAGTATTTGCATCCTCCCCTTCCATACCACACCCTGTTGTTACACATACCCCCTACTAATCTCACCTTGCTGTGTGAGTGGGTTTTCTGTAGGATCTCATTTTTTGAAGTCTCCTCACCTTCACATGGCACCAATAGCAGCTATTCCGTGGCATCGCATCAGCATGGGTACATGACTAGAGAAAGATCTTCAACACTTTAAACACTAATTGCAGACAAAGTTCATGTCTTTTTCAGATTCCACAGTGTCAGTAAAGAAGAGGGCTGAGAACATTTCTTCAGTGGAGGAAGCAGAAGATGACCTGAGTGGGACCCAGTTCGTGTGTGAGACTGTAATCCGATCCCTTACCTTGGATGCTGCCCCGGATCACAAACCACCTTGCAGACAGAAGTCCACGCACAGTGAGTGTCCCTGAATTCCCCACCCACCCACCCCCCAAAATTGAGGTGGCGCCTGGCTTGTGATTGCCAGACCTGAGCAGATAGAAGTGCTCTTCTTTACTGACAGTAGTGGAGATAGCGGGATCTTTGTTAGAATTCGGATCATGGTGGTTTCTTTGGGCTCTACATATGCTACCTGACCATTTTATTTATAGCATCAGGAGCAAAGCAGCTACCATAACTCATTTCTGTACTTCTTCAGGGGCAGAATTTCAGTTGCACACCACAGAAGAGCAGCAGCCGGTTGTGCTGCCTGGATTCTGCAGCAAGGAGTCTTCTTGTAAGTTGACAGAGCCCCTCAGCAGAGACCCCCACTGGCAGCTGAGTTGTCTCCTTTCTCCAAGGGCAGCAGTCAGGAATAGTGGGCAGAAACAGGAGCACCAGACTAAGTTTCTCAAGGTTAAATTCTGCTGTAATAAATTTCTTTGTGGCAGAAATTTTTAGATGTCAGATAGGTAGAACCACTGTCATGTATTTCAAGTACTATCCAAAAACTCAAATTCTACTCCATCAAAATAATGTGAAAAAATGTCTTGTGTTTATTATAGTGAAATTTGACCTATACCTTTAAGCATGATTTATCTCACTTTTTCATTTATGTATCTATATTTAAACTGTATATATTTTAAAATATATGTATTTCCTCACACATACTTGTGTACAAATGCATAACAAAAAAGTCTGGAAGGACTTACGCCAAAACGTTCACAGTAGTTATCTCTGTTAAGGTTATAGGTACTTTTTTATTTCCTTTTTTTTTTGTCATCCTTGTTTGCCAGTTTTCTATCATGACTACTCATTACTTCGCAAAGAAGAGAAGGAAAGTAGTCATACAGTCCTGAAGTATTTACCACCAAACATTTTCTCTTCTTATAGCACTGTTAGCTAGTATGTCAGTTTTGATTTGAACCCATCTCAGTATGTTAACCATCACGTGAAGAGGAAAAGGGATGAGGCCTCCTTGTTTTAAGATTCATAGTGTTCTCAGAAGCCTCGATGTTTCTGCCAATGTTGTTTTTGTGAACTTTGGTTCTATGTGGCTTTGTGTAGGCTTAGAATATGGCCATGACTATGGCTTCAGCAGCCCTTCCCT
>NW_021703786.1:18823467-18823770 GCF_005190385.1 Monodon monoceros
TGCATGTGGAATAAACAAGAACTAGCTCTTGCCCCTCCCCCCAACTGAGGGGTCTCCCCAGGTTGCTTTTCTAGGGGTGCCAGTCGTAATAGTCTATATTTTTCTCTTTGTATGAAAGTGCCGAGAACTCCTCCCCACCTTTGTAGACTCACAACCATTTTTTTAAGCCACGTGTGTCCTCTGTATTATTATTATTAACAATTTTTTAGCATTTGCCTATAAGTTATTAAAGACTGATGATGTTGTAGCTATAACCTTGGTCTGGCATTTTCCTCTCCTTACCTAGCCTCAGGGTTAGTCCAA
>NW_021703786.1:18823870-18860910 GCF_005190385.1 Monodon monoceros
GTAGGCTTAGAATATGGCCATGACTATGGCTTCAGCAGCCCTTCCCTCTGGTTTGTCCCTGTCCTCTGGGTTTCATAATTATAGCTCATGACCTACAAGGCTTGGTGGGGTAAGGGTAGCACAGGGGCTGCTTTTAGCTTATACCTTAAACTTGGTTACTTTCATCCTTTAGTGAAATTTGCCCCACCCGAAGAGGGACCACTTGGAGACGAGAGGGAAGAGATTGTCCGTATTGTTGAAGAAGAAGCTGTCATGGAGGAGGAGGAGGAGGAGGAGCTCAGAGATGAAGTTCAGAGTCAGTCCTCTGCTTCTTCGGAGGATTACATCATCATCCTGCCTGAGTGCTTTGACACCAGCCGCCCCCTGGGGGACTCCATGTACAGCTCTGCCCTCTCACAGCCAGGCCTGGAGCGAGGGGCTGAAGGCGAGCCTGGGGTTGAGGCTGGGCAGGAACCAGTCGAGGCTGGGGAGAGACCCCCTGGAGGGGAGAACCAGCCACAGGGGCACAGCATCAATGATATCCTTATGACCTCACAGACTCTGGACACAGTGCCCCTGACCCCAGAGGTGGTAGGGCCTTCGCCACGGCTGCCCAGGTACCATCCACACCCCGCTCTGCTGGGCTGTTGTCCAGAGGTGGAATAAAGAGAGAGGACTCAACCTGATCTCAAAACCTGTTTCTTTGTCAGCAAGGGAAGAGTCTATTTCCCATAGTAAAGTCTGATGAATAAAAGTTGTACTTCCCAGTATTTGTGTATTCTGGATTTAAAGAAATACTTGTTTCAGTTAACCTTAATTATCTGAGTATAATCTACCTACTTACGTTTTGATCATTGAGAGCCAGTTTTTAAACACAAACATCCCTGGACCTTCCTCCCTGTTCCGTTGACTCGTGGGCAAAGGCAGCAAAAACTCTTTCTCATACTAATCCAAGCAAAGTAGAATAAGAAGTTTAATCTGTTATGGAAACAAACATACTACAAAACCCAGATAGAAGTTACTGTTTTTCTCTGCTGGTTCTGTCTGTATCACTGCTCTCTCACAGTACGGAAAACGGTGGAGCCTTGACTATAATTTAAAGCATTCTCCCAGGGAGCTAGATATTTTCTTTTATCAGCACCACTTGATACAGGGGGAAGTGACCAGACTGAAGCCAGTCTTTCTAGCTTGACTGTGGCTGAAGAGGAAAACCAGAAGAAGAATGAGCCCTTCTCACCTGATCCCTAAATTCAGACATGTGATCTGGATCAGAAATGTGAAGCCTCTGTAGAGAATTTGGCACTGCTGTGCTCTGTTTACTGTTTCTCCACCGTTACCGTAGGCGCCTTTTCAACTTACTTTCAATATTGTGTCTTTCTGAAAGGAGTCCTCCGTATGCACAGCATCATGGTTCCCCAGGAGTGGATTTACCAGTTACCGTACCAGAAGTTTTTTCAGTCCCTGATCAGAGCAGAGGAGGTAATGACCAGCCTGAGCTTTCTCTTTTTCTGTGCTCCTTTCTAATGGAACCAGGTATAAATAGGCACTCTATCTTTGTGATTCTTGGCAGTTTTTAGAAACTTGCCCTTTGACTTTTTCTGTGCTCCTGCCTCATACTCTTTTGTTCTATCTTCTAGCTTAATATTTATTAAACGAGATCCCGTAGAGGTTGGCATTGTGCTGTAGTGGAAAGAACACAGGCTTTGGGGCCAGACTAGTCTAGGCTCCAGCCTCAGCTCCACCTTTCTTCACCGTGTGACCTTGCAATGGTTCAGCAGGGTTCTAAGACCTGAAGGTCTGTTTCCTTATCTACAAAATAAAGAGACTAGCGCTTTGGAGTTGTGAGTAGACCCTCAAAGTCGCTTTCCTCTCGTCCTCAAGAAACAAAACCTGAAAGTACTTCCGAACTAATAAACTATTGTGATAGGATTATAGAATTAATTTTTCTGATTCACTAAACAGTCACCTTGCGTTGCATTCTGGACAGTTTTCTTTAACATTTACTTAAACCACCTGCAAAATTTCTCAGATATTTAAAAAGAAAGAAAAAGAGACTTTAATCGTTGCAATCAGATTGCCACCTGCCTCGAAAATAGCCTTGCTGTGATTAGGAAACACCAGGGGTTTACGGACGCTGCATCTAACCAACAGCTCTTTTGCTTTTAGAGCTCAGAGGCTCATCAGGACTTGTAAACAGCAGACAGAAGAGCTCTGACCACTCAAGGTAACGGGGGCTTCCTTGTGCAGCCCCTCCTTCAGAAGCAGAGGGATATGCTAGTATTGCCTCCGCTGAAACAAGCCTCTCAGAGCATGTGCCACCTGCCGAGAGCGGAGGAGAGCCATCATTCCTTCCTGTTCTTATTTCCTCCTAAAGCTTGTGCGAGCAGCACTGAGCAGGGGGCTCATGTTGATGTTTAATAAGCGTGTTCACATTCCAGACCAGGAGGAAGTTCCCTCAGATTCACCTCCTGCTTAGTACCAGAGAAGAAGGCAGGAAGGCCCAGCCCGCGGTGCCTCCTTGTAACTTTTTCGTAGACGCACCTGCCTCTCTGCTCCCAGTCGTCTCAGAGCAGTGTCACGGTGGGCTCCTCCCTACGTAGAGCGTTCAGAAAATCACATTTCCTTTGGGAGGTGTTTCCTCTGGGGTGATAACTGAGCGTGCAGACTGCCAGTTCCTCAGTGCGCTGCTGAGCACGTTAGTTTCCAGTCGGGGCTGAACGCTGGCACGCTACCCAGAGTGAGGTGCTTTCTGCAGTGCCCTGCCCATGTCTTGCAGCAAGCGGTAAGAGCTGGGCCCTACATCAAGCCCAGATCGGTAGCTATAAAACTGATGGGAAAAGAGTCCCACTCTCCTTTTACGTCTGACGTTTTTCTCGGGGAAATCTCATTTTCTTCCCAGGATTAGAGCCCAGGTTATCCGTAGGAAGATAACGATCCACGTTTCCTTAGGGAGACAATTTGGCTTTCCCCGCAGGCACCACCACGGGAGCAGCATTGCTGGAGGGCTGGTGAAGGGGGCTTTGTCTGTTGCCGCCTCTGCATACAAGGCCTTGTTTGCTGGACCACCAGTCACCGCACAGGTCAGTGTATGTTTTATTTTCCTGAACCGAATCCAAGTCACCAGTGAAAACAGTGGCGTCTGCCCGGGTTGGAGAGAGTAGCATGGCATCGTAGCGAGCATGAGCTTTAAGTTTGGTCTTTAACACGCAGCTCTGCCACTTTCCAGCTGTATGACTATGGCTAAGTCACTTGAGGGAGGAAAGGAGAAAGACCGAACGTTGGTTGCGGACTTGCTGTGTGGGGGCCACTCTCCCAGGTGCCAGCACTACGAGGCGGATCAGACACCAGTTCCTGCCCAGAGGCAGTGGGAAATAAGCAAACGGCCATTCATCTGTGAAACTCTTGAAAATTGCAAAGCACTGTAGAATTTAAAGAATCTTCCCATTCAATTAAGAAGAAAAAACAAAAAGTTTATTGTGCAGTGTAAGATACTGTGCCAGTGTTCTCAGACCGGTGGAACACCTCAGCCTGGTGTCGGCCCCACGGCGGGGCCAGGGAAGGCGTCCTGGCAGATGACGCCCGAGCTCAGTCCTAAAGGACAGAATGAGTGTGTGCCAGGAGAGAGGGTTAGAGAGGGCACTGTAGAGAGAGTAGCCAGTACAGAGACTTGGAGATGTGAACCTGGAAGGTGAATTTGCGCCAAGAAGAGAAAAGACCAATGATGTAGGTGGGATGCTGTGTTAAGTGATTTTGCCTTTTATTTTTAAGACCCGTGGGAGGGACCTCCCTGGTGGTCCAGTGGTTAAGACTTGCGCTGGCCATACTTTCTTCCAATTTCCCATACTTTCTCCCAATTACCATCTCCTCTCTTGCTCCTTCTTGCCCCATCGTCATGATTACCTTTAACTTCACAGGGTTTCCAGAGTTCGTTAGCATCTTTTCCTTCATCTAGTTCTAAAGACAGTTGGCTAGTCACCTGGCTCAGGGTGCAGACGTACCTAATCCAAAGCAGGGCCTTCCCAGTCCTTCCTTATCCCCTCAGAAGACCCATTAGTATTGGGTGGACAGGAGTGCCGTAGCCTGGCACCTGATTACCTAGTATTTTGAATAAATCTGGAAGATGAGTATGCCTTAGCAAGATAAACACAACTTATACAAAAAACGTTGTTCCGCTTTTCTTGACTCTACACAGCCAATAGCTTCCGAAGATCAGACAGCAGCCCTGATGTCCCATCTCTTTGAAATGGGATTCTGTGACAGGCAGCTAAACCTAAGGCTGCTGAAGAAACACAATTACAACATCCTGCAGGTTGTGACAGAACTCCTTCAGATCAACAACGACGACTGGTACAGCCACCGCTACTGAGGAGTGACCTCGTATTCAATAACTTTGCCTGCTGCTCGGAGACGATCTTTATTCTGTCTTGGGGGTGTGGGGTGGAGGCCCGTGCTTATTTTTGAATCTGATGAATCTACATAGAGCCCATCACTGAACTGTCAAGACAATACCTGCCTTGCGGCATTTTTTGGAGCAAATGAAAGGCCGCAACTTAAGCCTTCACTTTAGACGTTAGATGAATTGTAGGAAGAGCGTTTTTCACTTGATCTGGGTAAAACTCTTCTCCGTTTTAGTGCACTGACAAGTGCAACTTAAACTTCCTATAGAACCCTTTTTCTTCCTGCTTGTACTGAAGTTGAGTATTTTTCTTTGCTTAATTGTGGATGTTTTTAATGAGGATATCTGTTAATTGTCAGCTTATAAAAGAAATTAACCTCGGAAGTTGTTTTCAAGAATTACTCTCATAATTTTTCTAACCTATCCCAAGCTTCAGAGCTGTGTGGTATTAAAATAACACCCAGGGCGCGCACGATAGGAGTTTTGTTCCTCTTCCCTTCTCAAGGAGAAAGTCGTTCCCCTGCAAGTCTTAGTAACGGGCACTGCTGTTTTTCAAAAGACCCCCAGTGATGCGTTTAGAGTACATCCACCTTCCGGTCTCTGCACTTCTGAGAAAGGAGCGGGGAGTGTGCGCATTAACCCAGCAGCACCTGTTGAGCAGTGTCTGTTGTAGCAATTTTGCATACATTTTATTTTATTTAAGGGAAAAAATGTAGGTAGTGTGAAATAGTTTGCTAATGCTACGAAGAAGGAAAGAAACTCTTCTATTAAAGGGAAAAGTAAGTTTAACAGTTACCCTTTTTCTTTATGTCGGGGGGGCAGGTCTTCTTTACAGTAGAGTGGGCGGGGGTGTATAGGAACATGAGAAAAGTGAAAGGCAGGCTCCTGTGTGAATCATGTCAGTGAAGTTCAGGGGTGGGCAAATGAGTGGGTGTGAGGCTTAGGACATCCTGATGGCCTCCTGAATGTTTGCAATCTGTTCAGGAGAACCTAGAACAAGAGAAAGAGGCTGGTGTTTTGCAAGACTTGGATGGGAGCAAACTCACTGAAAAAGTTTTGGTTTAACCCCAGGGTACGCGAGCGGGAAGGAGCTTGCTTTACAGGGGTCCTGGTCCTCGCTCTGTTTTACAGAAGGGAGTCTTGGGTACAGCTGGTAAAGAGGTGTGACAAAAAACACTACAGATTATAGTCATAAAAATTACTTGCAGAAAAAGAAGAATCTGACCCCCAGCCTGAAGGGGGAAGGATAGCAAAATAGTATTACTTAACCTGGTTTGGCATTATAATGAATGGTGATTTAAATTAATCATTGGCCATAATGATGTTTATTTACAGTATAGCTCTTGAATGCTGTTAAATAAGCCAGGATTCAGACTGCAAGCCAACCAGCCTGTTTATTATTTAAAACGTTTTTATGGGGGTTGGGGGTGGGGGGTGGGCTTCTGGGTAGAGGCTGAGCGGCAGGGTGTGTGTAATTAAGTCGGTTGATTTGGGACGGGATCTTGTCTTGACCATGTGAGTTGTATTGTAGGGGTCCAGGAGGGCCCTGGGGTCCAGTCGTCTGTCCCATTGTACTTGTACCTAACCGCTTCAAGAATGGTGAAATAAACTTTGAAACTCCTACTTGGACTGGCCGGTCCTTTCGTCGGGAACCTCGCGTGGCCTTTGAAGAACCGAGAAGTTTTCTGGCCGCTGTGTCGAGAGAGGCTGGCCCTGGGAGGGAGGGGCGGGTCCGGAGGAGCCGGGGCGGAGCTTCCCAAGGCTTTGAGCCGAAGCTTGGGGCGAAAACCCCGGCTCCCGCGCTTTCGATTCTGCTTTGCAGGCGCTTCTGTCGCTGCGGTCGCCCGGGGGTAAGGCGATTCCTTAGAATCGATTCCTTAGAATCGATTCCTTAGAAAGAAGGGACCCTCCTTGCCTTCTTTCCCTTTGGCATGCAAGGGCCCAGGCCCCTTCTGTGCCTCCTCCTAGCCCAACACGCAGGTTCCAAGCTCTGCTAACGGCCTCTCGGGGTGTGTGGGGGGACTGAAAATCCTCCTTCATTGAATTCCTAGCCTCTCAGTCCGCTCCGACCCCGCAGCCCATGGCCGAGCCCCAGAGTAGGGCGTGAAGGCTCTGGGGAGGCCAGGGTCGCCGCTCCCCACCTCCTGCAACGCGGTGCAGTCGGTCCCCAGGACTCTCCGGGAAGGGGACAGGTGGCCCCCTGGAGCCACCCTGCCTTACAGGCCCTCCTCCCCAAAGACGCACTCCAGAAATCTCTAGCCCTCTTGCAGCTGAGAGGAGCCCGGGAATCTCAGGCCTAAACCAGGTGAGGCTCCCTTTATTTTAAACCTCAGACCTAAACCAGGTGAGGCCTCCTTTATTTTAAGCCCACAAGGTCTGAGTTGGGCTCACCTTGCCCACTCATTTGCCACCAGTCTTTTGGGAAGGATCTGGAGTTAGCTGTGCCTCGTCCTAGTGAAGGACTGACCCTGAAATTGCTACCACCCTCGCCCAGACATTCTTTCCCACCCCAGCTCAGAAAGCAAGCGGAAGAGGTTTATGCTCCCTTCCACAATCATTTTAGGGTTCTTAGCCCCACCTGTGGCCAGCCTAGCCGCCTTTTTCTTTTCTTGTCCCAAAGAATCCCTGCCTTCCTATTACGCCAGCACCTGTCCAGGCTCAGGAATGGAAACTTTCCTTCCACACCCAGGCTGGAGACCTCGGGCATTTCTGCCCGGGTGCTCTTAGAGACACGTTCAGAGTCGTCTTGTCGCAGAGGATGAAGGGGCTCCCCTGGCTGCTGCCCGCAAGACCTATCTAACTTCCTTCCCTTGCAGTGAATGACAGCTCAGCAGCTTTTCCAGAACAAAATTAAGCGCTCTGCCTTTCACTTACGAAAGTCCCTTAAAGTGAAATAACTTCTGCTTTGCTTTTCCCTCTTGTAGGCCGATTGAGCTCTCCCTACAGTAAAAACAAAAACAAAGAGTTGCAATGCATTGAGATTCCTGATCCAAGAGTCGTGTGTAACTGCTCGAATTCCCACACCCTCACTTGCTTAGGCTTGAGCTTGCTGAAAGTGTGGTGGGGCTCCTTGCCAATCTCAAGAGCCTAAGACCAGAGGGACACCCGGCGTCAGTGCTGACTGGACTTTGTTCTTCTCTCATCAGTGAAAAATACCCCTGAACAATGGGTGAGACACTCTCCCAGCTGGGCTCTCGGGAGGATGAGAACAAGTCGATGCTGCCCTCCGGCCCAGCCTTTGGCAGCAAGGCTGCCAGCTACTCCAGCACCACCAGCAGCAAGCCTTCTTGTTCCTGTGCGCCTTGTGAAAGGGCTGCTGGTGGCAGCTTTGTGACTTGTCCCACCTGCCAGGGCAGTGGGGAGATCCCTCGAGGTGAGTGGCCCCAGGCTCTGGAAGTAGCCCGGGATCCAGGAAAAGCTCTTAGCAGCCGGCTGGCCAGTGCCAGGCCCCTCTGAGTCCCCTTGGATGGGGTTGGGTCTCCCAGCTCCTAGTCCCTGAGTTTCAGGGCTAGCCAGGGAGATGCTAACCCTCCCTGGGCTCGCTGCAGAGACCCCCTCCTGCCCTGGTTGTACCGCCCGAACCCAGGGGATTCCCAGCCTCTCTGCTCTCTTAGCAGCACTGCCTTCGGATGCAGGAAGTTACAGTGACGTCTCCAAAGAGATTGGGCTTCTCGGATTTGTGGTGACGTGCAGGAATTCTTCACACCTGTTAATGAAACTCTCGCCTCCGTTCTAGAGATGGCAAAGCCGAGCTGCCAACAGCCCGGTATCCCCAGTCAGTCCTGCTCTGAGGCAGAGGTGGCGTGCTTCTGACACTGCTCTGTGGGACGGAGGGGTGCTGCTGGCAGGCTGGCACAGGAAACATTTGTCATGGGCACTTCTCGGCCCTCCCTCTCACCCTCTTTCTACAGAACTAGAGAAGCAGCTGGTGGCCCTCATCCCCTATGGGGACCAGAGGCTGAAGCCCAGGCACACGTAAGCCCCTCTTCCCATCCCAGCTCTGTAGGCATTGCCCCTGGGGGCTCTTCCTCTTTGTCTCCCCCAATCCCCCTTCCCACCCCCACCCCAGTTTTTCTCCATTGGTTCTCCCCCAGAGAGCCTGAGCCTCACTGGCCTCGGACGTATTAGCTCCCTGTTTCCAAGGATTTTCCTAGTTTAAGAAGCTCGGGGCACAGCAGATGCCACCTGAGGCCTCTTGGTGTCCTGAGCACCACTGCCTCCAAGAAGCGTGGCTCCCTTTTGAAGACCGAGAGGACCTCTTGACTCTGCAAGTCCTTCCAGGAGGGAGGGAGTGGCTGTGGTTGCATTTGGTTTGGGGAAGTGATTTTTCCTAAGAACTTCCTTTGCTACGGCAGCTCAGACCTGCTTGTTCTTTTCCCCGTAGAGATGGGAAACCAGCTGCTCTCTGTTCTGGGACACTTCAGAACCTCAGAGGAGGCAGCCCTGAGTTTCGCTGGGGGGCCCACGACCCTATTTGTCATCTGGGTCCTTTGACATAGATCCCTGCAACCTCCTCCCAGGGTCCTCAGCTTCCGTGGGGGAGCCCACCACCCAGCTTGCCCCCGCCAGTGCGCCAGAAGCCGAATGTGGCAGTGCCCCTTAGGGAGCGCTGACAAGGTGCTCTCTCTTTAATGCACATCTCAATTTTGAATTAGAGGGACAGATGACGTCTTGTTCTGAATATGAATATGAAAATTCAGGGCTGTCAAAATTCACATGGGCTTACTTCTTCCAGTGAGAATAGCTAGCGTTGGTTGAGCCTTTGGCTGTGTGTCAGGGCCAGGGATTGGTGCCTTTTCATGCATTAGCCCATAACGGATGGTATGAGGTAGGTACCATTATCCCCATTTTATAGACAAGGAAACGGAGGCTTAGGGCGGTTAAGCGGGTTGTTCAGAGTTGCTGGGCCAGTGGGTAACACAGAGCTGGGAATGGAAGCCGGGCTGCCAGCCTCTCAGTCCGGCGCTCCTACCCGCTCTGGGCCACCTCTGAGCCTAGGTTGGTCCTCCGCATCTGGGGAGCTAAGTGTGCGGTTGTGTGTGTGTGTTGGGGTGGGGGCTCGGAGGAGAGCCTTACGTAGAGAGAAGAGTGTCTGAACGCCCCCGGCCCAGGCTGCCTTGGTGTCCAGACTTCTCCACTCCTCTACCCCGGGTCCTGTTCTCCCACAGGAAGCTCTCCGTGTTCCTGGCAGTGTTCATCTGCCTGGTGACCTCCTCCCTCATCGTCTTTTTCCTGTTTCCCCGGACTATCGCCGTGCAGCCTGTAGGCCTCAACTCCTCCACGGTGACTGTTGGCGAGGCCGACGTCCACCTCAATATAACGGTGGGTGGGTGCCTGTGCCCCTGGGCTCCGGCCCCACCTTCCTGGCAACACTCCTCTGTAGCCCTTGTCCGGTGTGCTCACCCCGGGCATCGGTAGCCGGGGATCTTATGGCAGCCAGAGGATGTCAGGAGCCTGGGGAGAAGCAGGAGCAACCACGAGCCCCTAACAGACGGTGCAGGATTGGAACAGGGAGGGGTTAGAATTGACGCCAGAGCCGTAGATCACTGGGTGCAGTCGGGGTGGTGTGCCTGAGACTCCCTGGGTGGGCAGGACTGAACAGAGAGAGCCTTGCAGGGTGAGACTGGATTTTGAGCCAGCTTAATGTCTTAGTTGAAGGCGACCCCTCGCCGCTAAGAGCCCCTCCGAGGGGCTCCTGGCACTGGGGGGGGCCTCGGCAGCTGAGGCCCACGTTGGGGGTGGGGCTCAATCAGGCTGCGGGGTTTTGAAACTGTTTGACTTCTTCTTGCCAAGGATGGTGCTACCCTAACCCCTTCCTTTCCCTGTCTTCCTCGCCAGAATATCTTGAGCATCTCCAATAACAACTACTACCCCATCGCTGTGACCCAGCTGACCATTGAGGTTCTGCACCTGTCCCTCGTGGTGGGGCAGGTCTCGGACAGCCTTCTCCTCCACATCGGCCCTTTGGCCAGTGAGCAGGTGACTCCCTCTTGCTGGCCAGACCTGCCCCCAGGTGTGTGGACGCGGGTGGCTGGAGTTGGGGCTAACCCTATACCCACTTGGTTGACAGATGTTGTATACAGTAGCCAACAGGATATGGGATGAAAACACATAGTGAGTAGCCCTCGATCCCTTCTCCCTTAGCCTCTTTGCTGGTTGGAAACCCAATTTGAATTCCCACCAGATGTTCTGATTGCTTAGCAGACCCTGCAGTCAGCATGCGGCCTGCACTCTTGTGGCCAAGACTGCAGTGTACAAGCATTCAGGGTCCCCAGCCTCTGCCTGTTTGGACCTGGACTGGAATGAAAACCAGCCTAGAATCCGGTTCATACTTAACGACATATGACCTTGGGCTCTTCAGCCCGACTCACCGTTTTCTACTAAGGGAGAGGCCAGCCCGTGCCTGGGCCAAACCAGTGGGGTTTGGAGGAGCGATATTGCAGCAGGGGCGACATGCTCACCTTGGGCAGAGGGAGGGGGAAGGGGTGGGGGTGGCATGTGGGGCCCCTGATGGAAAGGAGGCAAGGGGGGCTGGGACGGCAGGTCTCCTCCGAGCTGTCTGACGGGCTGCTCAGTGTGTGAAACGTGGGCCCAGGTTCTCTGTCTCTCTCTCTCTGTCTCTCTCAGCAAGATCTGTACCTGGCTGAAAATCAAAGTCCACCATGTGCTTCTGCACATCCAGTAAGTAGGGCTTGGAGCCCTGGTACCCTCTCCCACTTCTGCCCCCCGTGGGGGGACAGTCATCACAGCGAATCCCGTGAGTCTGTGTCGGCTCTTGGCAGTAGCAGGTCCAGCCCCTCCCCTAAGGCCCACCTTATGAGCCACTGACGTGACAGCCACAGATCTGCCCGGAACCCGGGGGCGGGGGTGGGGTGGGGGTGGGGTGGGGGTGGGGGTGGGGTGGTGGGAGGGTCGGGCGTGGGCAGCTGTCCCAGGTGCTTCGGCAGAGTGGGGAGCCGAAGGAGGGGCCGGGTCTGGTCTGAGGAAGCCAGCCCTCCCCAGAGAGCAGAGCAGGGCCAGGGCTTTCCTCTTCTTCCCAGACCCCTGTGGTGTGGAGGAGTAAAGACAGTGAAGCGCAGACCTAGGGTGGCGGGAGCTCTCCAGCTGCCATCTTACTCCTTTCCTCTGCCGCCACCAGGTCTCTCCCCTCGCCTCCCTACTTCCTTCTCTCACTCCTACCCCAACTGCATATCCTTAGATCGGTGGACGTGGAAGCTGGGTAGGGTCAAGGCTCAAGTTCTGTAGTCTTCAAAATAAAACTGGTGTGGTTTTCTTTGGAAAAAAAAAAAAGCCCTGTTTCCTCTCCAGGGGCACCCTGACCTGTTCCTACCTGAGCCATTCAGAGCAGCTGGTCTTCCAGAGCTACGAATATGTGGACTGCCGGGGAAACGCATCCAAGCCCCACTTGCTGGTCCCTCGCCCGCCGTGACCTGTCTGCTGTCGTCGAGCCCCCGGGCACCTGCCGGCCTGGTCTGTACCTCCCACCACTCCATGGCACCCAATAGGACGAGAGTGACTCTGCCAAAGGAAAAGCCCTGCTTTCTCGTACCCTCCCCCTGTTCACCCCCAGCAGAGGAAGCTTTCTGTGGACGTTAACTTCATACGCACACGCGCACACGCGCACACACACACACACACACACACACACACCCTCACACCCTCACACCCTCTCTGATTTCCACAGGAGCGGAAGCTTGGTTCTTCTAGAAGCCAGCACCAGCTATTCCCCTTGGTCTGTCTTGAGGAAAGTCTGACCTGACATTTCCTCAGAGCTGCCTCAGAGGCATGGAGTGGCACCCACACTGTCTGTGCTGAGCACCTTGGTTGCCCAGCTCGTCCAGGGAAGACCTTTGTCCTGCCTGAATGTGGAGAAAGCTTTCATTTTGTCTGGCTTTTAATACATGGATCCTTTCCAAGTTCTCCACCTGGTAATGAGAAGGTGACTTGGGGACAGCCAGTGTTGTCCCCAGGGCCTCTTAGGGAACCGTAGATGCTCTCCTATGCCGCCCTGCTTTGGTCGTGTGACAGGGTGATGGTGATGGCCTGCTTCGAGAACGCCTGGTACCTTGTCTCCCCACCCCACCCATCTGACAGCAAGATTGGCCAAGGCCCTTAGGCTCCACAGCCTTCCTGGTTAAAGACTGTCTGGGTCCCCAGGAACTCAGAGCTGTTCTGCAGCTAAAGCTTCTCCTCTCCCGAAAAGAGTTTTAGGGAAGGGAAGGGAAGGGAAGGGAAGGGAGGCACCTGCACCGGGCACCCCCTGGGCCTGCACAGGAAAAACAGAGACAAAGCCAGAGTCATTTTAAAAGGTTTTTATTGAAGGAGGCCACAAGCCTGAGCGCACGTGAGGGGACACAGGCAGGTCAAACGGTGGGTGCAGCCGCTCTCCCGCTGAAAACCTGCAGAGGTGAGGCCGGACTGCTGGGTCCCGCTGCACCCCCAGCCTAGTCCCAGGGCGCCCTCTGCTCCCAGAGGCCTCTGCTCTCCTTTGGGCGCTGACAGTATGGAGCTGCCTATCAGTCGGGACTGGTCCAGGCCGTCCCCTCTTTGCTGTCACTCAGGTGACGAGAAGCCCCAGGCAAACCCCAGGTTCTTTAGGCGAGCAGGAATTGTGTTTGCTCACGAAAGGCGGTTACGGGTTTCCATCAGTCAGACAGGCAGAGAGGTGAGCTTGAGGGGCAGGGAAAGCTGAGTTTGCAGTCGGAAGGGCGGAGAAGGGCACGTGGGGCCAGAACCTGGTGAGGAGCCGGCCGGGGGGATGAGGGGAAGGAAGGAGTTCGTGCTGTCCGCACGCTTTCACGCCTGGGTAACTGGCGTCGAGGTGGTGCTGGTAAGAGCACGGAAGTCCACGAGGGCCAGGCTGGAGCTCACGCTGGGTGGAGTTCGTCAGATGTAATGGATTTATGTTGGAGTCAATCAGCTGTGCTTAACCGTGTTTAAGGAAGGAAAATAAAAGGCTCCTGTGAGTGGGAAGGGAGCCGGTGGACGCTCCCCATCTCACAGCCTGTTCCTTAATATCCAAGTGGGCATCAAGGTCTCTTCCCCAGTCCCTGAGCCCCTCGGGAACACGCCCGGCCTCTCTGCCTTCCGGGAGACCGCTCCCAGGAGCTCGCTCGCTCCCCTTCCCTCGTTGTGTGTCTCTGAGCCCCTCCCAACTTCAATGCTCCCGTTCCGTGCGCCCCCGCTCCTTCGCTTCCCCCAACTGCTCCTCTCAGGAAACACTGCACTGAGAGGCTCCTTCAGTCTCACCCAAAGGTGAGACGCTACGGTGAAAGGACCCAGGCATCCCCCTCACCAGTCAAGAGTGGAAGAGGGAGCAGGGCTGGGGGACCCCAGGTGTCAGTTTCAGGAAGAGGTGAGGCGGATGCCTGGGGCCTCCAGAGCCTCTGGGTTGTCTCTGCTACATGGAAAGGCTGAGACCCAGGGAGGAAGAGGCCTGTGGATTTGGTGGGGGGGTGGGGGGTGGGGGGGCGAGTCCCCCTCTTCCCAAGGTCAGGCGTCCTGTGCCTGAGGCTACAGTCCTCCTTTCCTCCGAGTTCTTTCTCTCCATCCCTTCCAACCACCCTCCGTTCAACAGCGGAGTGCCCACCGTGGACCAGGCACGACACTGTGCTTGGGGGAGGCCCCTGCGTGCCACTTCTTCCTGATGCTGCCCCAGGTCCCAGGTCTGCTCTGGTGTGATGCAACCCACGCTTCCCCAGGTGCATCTCAATAAGCATCGGCCAGGAGGAAGGGCTGGTGGCTCCAGTGAGAGTCGTAAACCTGAGCCCCCGGCAGGCCGTGATATCACTGCTAGATAAGGGCCAGTAGTGGAGCTGTAGACCTGGGGGGCCCAAGGCCAAGTTCTCCCGTTGGCTTTGCCTGGGGAAGCATGGAATTGCCCTCCACTGTCTTCTCGCACCCTCTCCATCCTCTTCGTGGGTCTTCCTGGGCCCTCCCCCTCATCTCTGTCTCACGGAGCCCAGCCAGTCTCTCGATTCTTTGCAGGAAGAAATCACACGTGATTCCCAGCTAGCCTCCCCTGCCAGAGTGGATCAGGAGGGCTTGGCTTTTGAAGTGGAGATGCTGCTGGGAGGTAGGAAGACGGGGCTGCTCATCTGATGTTTGCTGATGGCCGGCCAGTGGGGTCTCGGGGGTCTGTCTCTGAATCACCACTGCTGGATGTAGTTCGTTGACTGAGAAGAGGGAGAGACAGGAGGCAGAACAGGTTAGTTAGCAGCTCCTGGGCCTGCTGGTTTGAGAACATTGTCTTCAGCCCTCTGAAGCCCGAGTAATCAAAGTGAGATGATGTAGCAGCCCAGTCCTCGTCTTAAAGGGCCGGGATCAGGTTCTCCCATCCTTTGCGCCTGAGTCAGAGAAAAAAAAAAAAAAAAAAAAGCTTCTTTCCAAAGCGTATCCTGTTTCACGTAATTCTCAAGACTCTCAAAAAAGCGTCTTCCTGGGTTTGACGGTCTACAACGAGCCAGGCTGTAAGCTAAGCGCTTTGGATGCTTTCCCTTTTAATTCAGTCCTCGTGACACCTCTGTTGAGGAGGTGGGGTATTATCAGTCTCATTTTATGGGTGGGGCAGCTGAGGCTCAGAGATCTGAGTCGTGCTACCGGAGAGTGGTGATCCTGACGGAGACCACAAGCCCTGACTTCACGTCTTACCGTCCTCCCGCTCCAGCTGGCTCTACCCCATCAGCGTTTCAAACGGCCCCCTTGATTTTGCTTCTCTGGCACCCGTCCTATCTTTCCAACTAGATCGTCAGCTCCTTCACTTATACTGAGTGCTGAGCAACAGGGCCTACAGAGACATTTTTATGGGGGCATGGAGTGGATGGAGGAACGGGCCATCCAGAAGCGACGGAATAACTTCAGTCCCCTCTCCCGATTCCCGCCGAGGAAGCCTTTCTAGACTCCACCCGCACTAACACGCGAGCGCGGGCACACACGCAGCCAAACCGTAGCTGCCTCTCACACTCCGAGTCCGTCTCACCGTGAATCGTGGGTACTTGGTGTGTGTATCTGGGCTAGATTTCCCGACACCTGATGATGAAACGAAGCACACGTTACTCAGCTGGCAGTTCCTGAGGATGGCACATGCCACGGCCGGACTCTTTTACCACGTGTCTGGGGGGCAGGCCAAGGCCCCTAGCTGGGGCAAGGCTAAGTCCCAGCCCCCCGCTGAGCATTCTCCACTAGGAAGCCGACCGGTGCTTCCCTGGTCCAGACCCCCCCAGGGCTCAGGATACCCCGTTGCTAAGCCTACACCTCCTACCCCACCCTCTGGCCGCCCCGACCCGACCCCGACCCCGTCTGTCACCCTCACCCTGGAGAAGGGACTGACCACTTCTGAGCCACCCTCTGCGGAAGTCAGCGGGTTTCTCTGCAGCTCTCGCTTGGTGCAAATCCACTCAGAGAGTGTGACCGCCCCCCCCCGCCCCCAAGTAAAGGTGAAGGGTGCCAGGGAGGGTCAAAGGGTGGGGTGACAGATGTGGCTTCTGGACTATAGCCCGGGGCTCTCTCCTCACCATCTCCCGCTCCCGGGCATGTCACTCACCTGCACCTTGAGGGTTCATCACCCCTCCTTGGAATCTGTCCTTGTGGGCGCCTGGCCTTTGGGAATCCTGGAGAATGTACCGGGAGGTGCGCTCAGTAAGAGGGTCTTGGGCATTTTGTGGCTTTGGCTGAGGCGGCGGCGGCGGCGGCGGCCGCTCGGGCACCTGCGGAGGCTGCGGCTGCGGCTGCGCGTGTGGCGACCGTGATGGCGCCGGCGGTGGCTGCGACTGTGATGGCGCCGGCGGTGTCTGCGACTCCCGAGATGGCTGGGTTCTTTTTTCAGATTGCCGTTCCTCTTCTTGGAGTTTCTTCAGTTCCTGTCAGGAAGCCCCCCCCCCCCCCGCAAGTGGCATCCTCCTCCCTCCCCACCCAGTCACCGCCCCCTGCCGGAGACACTGAGGGGAGCAAGGCAAGGGAATCCAGAGGTGGAGGCGGCTGGAGGGTCTCTGTTCCCTGGAGTTGGAGGCTGAGGCTGGGGCCTGAGCTCTCTCCCCTCACCCACCCACCCCCAAGGACTGTTTCTATAGCAACAGTGCCCCTCCCCCCGCACAGCCCCCTGCCCAGGAAACAGCCGCCTCTGTCCACCTACCTCCGCGCACTGAAAATCGTTTGCAGTGCCAGAGGGTAAAGAATAATCTCTTGCACATGCTCTGAAACAGCACTGCCCAATGGAAGTATAACGAGGGCCATGTATCATTTAAAATGCTCTGTTAGCCACGTAACAGAGTAAGAAGAAATAGGTGAAACTGGGTATAATGATAAATTTTATTCAACCCAATACAGCCAAAACGTAAAACCAATATGAGAATATTAATGAGATAGTTTATAGTCTTTGTTTTTGTATTAAGTCTTCAAAACCCAGAGGGCATTTTATACTCAGCAGCACATCTTAATTTAGACACTACATTTTGATTTAAAAAATTTGATCTATATTTAGAGTTCAGATAATTTACGGTCGAAAAAGCAGATTCACGTATCCACGTTGTTCCAAACATACTTAAAAATGTTCCAGTAGGTAAAATGAACATTTGCCTTAAAGAGTATATTTAAATAGATTAAATGTATGTAACATTTAAAATGCAGTTCCTCGGTCTCACTAGCCACGTCTCAAGGGCTATAGCACACAGGCTGGTGGCCGCCCTACTGGACAGCGCAGCTTTAAAACCTCCGGAGCCTGACGCTTCAATCCCACGTGAGGCCTCAGCCTAGTACAACAGCAAAGCTGAGTCACCCCAATGCGCGCGCACACACACACACACACACACACACACACACACACACACACGGTCCATCCAAGGACCTTGCTTTCCTACAGTCCATCCAAGACATCCAAGGACCTTGCTTTCCTCCAGCCCAAGCAAAACAACATTCACCAGGTGATGGACAGTTTCCTTGGGGTCCGTCGTCTCCCCTCCCCATCCCCTCCGTGCCCCCGGAAGGACCCTGGTGAACGGGGCCCCTCTCATGCACCTGCTCTTGCTGCTGCTGCTGCTGCTGGGCCATCAGCCGCCTCCTCCGGTCCAAAGCCATCTGCCGGCGACTGGCCTCCCAGTGGTACGCACTGCCCATGATGGTGGCGGTGACAGAAGGCCCCAGGCAGGGCCCAGGAGGCTGCCACTGCCCCCACCACTTCCGTCTCCTCCCACCTCAACCCCCTGGCCTGTGACCAGAACCACCTCACAATGCGGCCGCTACCGGGGCAACTGGGCATCCCCTCCCCGCCACCCACCCCCGCCAACCCCCACCCACCACCCCCGCCTGCCTTGGGAAGGAGGGGGGTGTTCTTCTCAAGCCTCCTAGAGAGCATCTGTAAAGTACCTTTCTCTCCAGGGCCCTGGGCAGGTAGAAGACACCTTTCCACCTAAGCCTTGAGTTTCAGTGGGCCCCGGGGGACGATCCCCCGAGTGGTCTGGCTTTCCTCTCCGGTTTCTTTCTGCCACCCTTCCCAGGATTCCAGCCTCCTCATCTGGCCCTCTGCTGACCCCTCCCTTCCCTCCTCCCTCAGTCCTCCGTCTCCCCCGCTGTGCTGACTCAAGAACAAACAGGGACTTCCCTGGTGGTCCAGTGGTCAGGACTCCGCGCTTCCACTGCAGGGGGCACAGGTTCCATCCCTGGTTGGGGAACTAAGAGCCCGCATGCCGCGTGGAGCGGCCACAGAAGACAAAAAAAGGAAAAGAAAATACGAGACCCGGCCAGCTCTCACTGAGGTCTGAGCTCTGTGAAGGCAAAGTGGCTTATTAGAAAGTACCCTGGTTCCGGGGATTTGATACGCTGGGCTCAAGCCTACCCTCCCTCTCTTCCTCTGACCCTGGACTCAGCTTACCTCTCTGGGCCTCAGTTTCCTTGCCCGGAAAACCAGAAGGGTAGCACTTGTTACCTTCCTCACGGGGTTCACACGGGACCACGTGGGTCAATGGATGAGAGGTATGTGAAGTGAAATATAAAATTGCTCAGCTACAGGTTGGTATTACTTATTATCCTACCCGATTTGCATCCCGTTGGGGAGGAAAAATTCGTCCTCTAGCCTTCTAGGTTCTGTGGGCTGGTCTAATGACCAGATTGACATCGGACAGACTAATAGGAGAAAAACTGGTATAATTACGTGTGTTCAGGGATCCCATAAGGATACGAGACCCAAGGGCAGCTGAGGCTTGTATGCCCTCCTGAGCTAAGGGATGCGATAAGGGCCTGGGGCTTCAAAGCAGAGAAGGGTGAGTCACTGGGACAAAAAGAAGGGCAGGGCAGACCAGACGTTTGGTAATGGGATGTTTGCCCTGCTATGCAGATGGGTCTCTCAGATAAAAGTTGTCTCTGATAATAACTCTCTCTGAGCCAGGCCCCCTATCTAAATTCTTTTAGGCAGTTGAGGGGGAGGTAGAAAGCTCTTCCTGTGTCCTTGGGGCCTCCACGGCCTTCAACCCAAATAGCCCCGGGCCAAAGTGGCACATTCTGGGGAGAGTCATTTTGAACTCCTTGGGTCTCCAGGAGGTGGAGTGGCCAGGGGAGGGTGTCATTTCGTGAAGCCCAGGGGAAGGCTTCTGGGGGCAGGGACTGGGTGGACTGTTGGTCTTTCCCCAAAGATATAAATTTTTCTAGAAACAGCAGAGGCTGAGTCCAACTGGAAGCAAGAGGAGGGTATAGGTGAAGAAGGGGCTTCGACCCGGCCTCAGCCTCAAGCACTGTTGATGGTGGAGGGAGGGTGCAGGGTGCAGCCCTTGAACCTGAAAACGGGTTCAGACAGAGAGTTTGAACCTCAAGCAGAGGGTCTGTCTGTCAATTCAGGCTGCCAGTCTAGTGGAGTCATCTAGCGCTCTGGAGTCAAACAGACTCGGGTTCGATCCTGCCTGTGTCACCGACTACCTGGGGGAACCTGGGCAGGTCACTCAGCGTCTCTGAGCCTCTCCTCTGAAGGTTGTTGCAAGACACTATAGGATGCTTGGGAAGTGCCCGCCGTCACAGGGGGCATCTGGCTATGGCCAGCTGCTGGGGGTGCCCCAGCTCTGCTGAGGGGCCAGTGGGACCTGAGCCTTGCTGGAAAACTTTCTCCCTTTTTCAAAGAGGTGCTATACTCCCTTCTCCTCGTCCTAGCACCCGGGGATGTCATTTGCAACGACAGATACACAAGGGTTTCCAGATACAAAAAATGAAATGGAGGCTTGTCGCTGGACAATTATTTTCACAGCACATTTGCCTTCCTATAGACGAATTCTGCGAATATTTAGGTGGAAAGTACCTATTTTAAGAGAAAGAGAAAGAGAAAGGCACTTGACTGTCTCAGTCATTAAATGGGCAAAAGAGGAAATGGGTTCCTGTTGGTATCTCTTCCTGCCTCGATTTCCCTCTTCCCGTCCTCCTACCTTAGGCAGAACAGGGCTCAGATGTGGAGACGCTCAGGGTAGGGGAGGTGGGCTGGGCTGAATCTGGGGAACTGTTTCCAACCCTCTGAGCCAGTCCTCCTGCGAGAGGAGGGATCTTCAGGGCAAATCTGCCAAGGCTGCGCCCTCCCAATTCTCATCTCCCTTTCCGAGCCCCTCTCGTGCCTTCCCCCTGTGCACGCTGCCTCTCCCAACCCCACCTCTGACCTCAGAACTCCTTCCAGCTCTAGATTCTACTCCGTAGCCCACTCCACCCCCTGTCGATTTGGATTTTAACTCATATCAGCCCTCAGGGAACTTCCCGTGCTGTTAACTGACTGTAGCCACTCGCACATTGCATTTTTAATAGAGCTTGTTATTATACGGGACCCAGAATCCTTTGCTGTGGAGAGAACAGGGTATAGTTAGAAGCGTGGGCCAGGTAAATCTTATGAAATACCGGCTGCGTTATTTAACAGGCGTGCGAATGCGATCTAGCGGCTCTCCCAGCTCTGATCAGTTTCCTCCCCGGCAGGGTAGGGGTAATGATACCTCCATCCTAGAGGTGTTGTGATGCTGGAAGGAAATAATCCATGTCACACATCGGGTTCAATAAACAGAGGCTTTTATTGTTATAGTAGTTCACGAATTTAAGATGCCATCTTTTGTGAGAGGTACCATTCTTTTACCTAGCCCTAAGAAAGACGGGACGAAGGAAACAAAGAAAGACGTGCTGCGATGTTAAACGGCGAGAGTGCTTTCTCCTGGCGTCGAATGTAAGACGCATGCTGGTTCCTGAGATGTAAAGATGTGAAAACGTTGGGCATCTTGGAATGGACAAAATCAGGCATCCCTATGGAGTGTGACGCCTTCTGTTGGGGGCTGTTGAAAGACCAAAAAGAGAATGTGGGGATTTGCTGGCCTCCGTGATGGCAGGCAAGTTGCGAAAAGCCCAGTTCTTGGTTGAGTCTAACTAGTTTGATGGATCCAGTCTAGCTGGGCAGGAAACTTGCTCTCCAGCACACAGACTCTTATGTTGTAGCGCCAGGACCCCGAGCACATTCGGGGTGGGGGCAGGGGGGTGAGGAGCGGCCGGTCTGCTGGTCCACGCGCACCCCTGATCACGTGGCTGGGAGAAACCATCTCCCTTTCCGACTGCAAAGTCAGACAGACCGATCCAGTTCTGTTGCTAGTCAGAAAAGTGAAAGCTTTTGTTCTGTGACTGGGAAAAGGGAGAAGGCGGGAGAAAGGAGAATTGAGGGCGAGAGGGCGGGGTCAGAGAGAAGGGAGAGGAGGTCAGAGAAAACAAAACGGTATCTCCCTCCCTGTCTCTTCAACTAGGGCAAGCTGACAAGTGATGAAAAGAAACCTGAGGGAGCTGTCCGAGGGGTCAGGGTAAAACTTGAGGGGAAGGCAGCGCTGCTGCAGGGAGGGCCAGGAAAAACAGATACAGTGAGGCCTGGACTTGAAGAGGCTCTCCTCCCCAGCTGGCAGGGCACCCAGCAGGCTTCTGATGCCCAGGGATGGAACACTTAGAAGCGCTTGGAGTTGGCAGCCTCGGCACAGGCAGACCTTATCTGAGCGCGCAAGGCTTCCTCGACAGCAAAGAGCAGTGGATGTGGTTGAGGGGCAGCCGGAGGAGGGGAATGGAAGAGCGCGGCAGATGCCCCTTGCTGACCACAGGGACAAGGTCATGTTCACCACCTGTGTGATCCCAGGACCCACACAGTGACAGGCACAGAGTTAGGTGTGATACCAGAGAATCAGTTGAATCAAGACTCTTAAAAACAGGATATCAGAAGATTTTCTAAAAAAAAAAAGAGAAGTCATATGTGTGTGTGTGTGTGTGTGTGTGTGTGTGTGTATACACTCACTTTTTAATATGATAAAGTTGGCATCTGAAACTGATGAGAAGATGGACTATTTCATGTATGATATTGGGACAACTGGGTAGCCATCCAGACAAAATAAAGTCAGATCTATACCTGAACTCAAATACTAGGACAGGTGTGAAGTAGGTCAGAGATGGAAACGCAAAAAGATCAACAGTTCAAAAGACGGTGGGCAGGGGATAGGAACGTGCAGTTCACAGAGAATAATAATGGATCTCAAGCGCATGAAAAGCTGTACAACCTTGCTCATAGTAAGAGATAACATTGGATATTATGCAAAAGTTTGATAACATGGTGGTTGGGCAAGGCTGTGGGAAACAGGCACTGGTTGAGAAGGCTATCTGTGCTCTTCCAGTCTCTGTCTCTGGCTTATCATTTCCAACTCCCTGGCAGCAATGATAACTGGGTCCATAGTGAGATTGTAGGACGCTTGGACAAAGTCTCATCACCAGCCAGCCACGTCCTGGTGTTGCCTGAACTTTTATAGGCACTTTTGTCTGTACACATGGATGTGAGCTGGCTGAGGGGCACTGACTCACGTTAACCGAACTCACAAGAAGCTGGTGCGTGAATTAGAATGCTAAGTCGTTAACTGACAAAGGGAGACACTGCTTTGCAATGACAGGACGTGCATGTCTGCAATCCAAGGGACCTCGTTCTAAAGGTCAAAATACCTAGGAAGCTAAACCGGTGAGCACAAAGATGACCTGATGAACATGGAAGCAAGCAGAAATGTAGTGGAACACAGTGAGGGTCGTAATAATTACCGCGAGCCGGGAGGCCTGCTAATCTCTTTCTGTACGGACAAATCGCATCATTTAATGTTTACACATTCATGTGTTCAACCAAATTCATGTGTTCATGTGTCTAGTATATGTCAGGCCCTATTCTAAACACTGAGGAGATAAATGTGGACCAAACGGACAAAGTTCCCTGCTCTGGAGCTTACATGCTATTAGGCTAGAAGGCAATACACAAATAAATGTGTAAGATGTCAGGTGACATGTGCTACGGAGTAAAATAAAACCAGGTGAATGAGGGAAGATTAAGCGCAGGACTATATGTTAATATTCTCATTTTTCTAGATGAAGAGGGTAAGCTACAGAGAAGTGAGTTGCCTGCGATATTTTCCCTTATGTTTGGTACTTACAGGAATACCATATTCCAGGCGTGTCTCGTAATTCTTAAGATCATGTCTAATAATTTCTCATTTCCTTACCTCCAGTTTACAGATAACGTGGCTACATCGAAGACAGACGGTTAAGCGGGGAGGCCAAGTCACGCACCAGGTCACGTGATTATTAACAGGTGGAGCGGGATTAGAGACTAGGTGTTCCGAGTCTCTGCTCTTAACCGCTGCACCAGACGGCTTGTTCCTGTCTCTCTTCAGACAGACCTGTGCGTCAGGCTCGGCAACACTTACTCTCACAGTGGGCGGGACACACAAGAACAACTTCTCTTTCTTTTGGTGCCCTTTTCTAGGTCCCGTGCTCTTCATAGATGGATCCGACCTCTTCCGCTAACTAGCTGTGTAGTCTTGGGCAAAGTTGCTCACCCTCTCTGTGTCAACCGCTCCGTCTGTAGGTAAACTTTGAAAGTCTGATATAAGGAAAGCACTTAGCGCAAAGCCCGGCCCAAGCAATAAATGTTTCCTATTGTGTTGTTACAGGCAACACAGCTGCTCAGTTGTTTCAGTGTCACAGCCATGACGCCTTCACTGGAACCTCGTTGGACACTAGGGCCCACATTCTAGACTACCAAACCAAGGTCGCCTCACGAGCTCCCTTTACACCCCCTCAACCCCACACGGTAGGCACTAAGGTTTCCACTTCTCAGCTGGGGAATTAAGGCTCTGGAGGTGAAGGAGTTTGCCCTAGTGGCCTGCAGCCGGGGCAGGGCGGGGGTCCTGACAACCAGGGCAGCAGTGCTCGCAGGGCGCGATCTCGGCTCCCCAGTTCTCACCGCAGCCCCTGCCAGGCGACACCGGCCAGGCACTCCTGGACTCCCAGCCTTCGACTGGGTCTTCGGCCTGGACAGAGCCAGCCCGTGGGACCCTGTCGTCTTCACAGTGAAGACCACATGACGTTTTTCGTACTCGGACCAGTCTGCTGCGAATCAATTGCGCAGACGCCCTCCTCTATTCTCCCACCCCCAATTCCCCTGAATTCTGTCTACGCGCGAGCTGGTGCCAACGAAGAGGTCCGCCCCAGCCCAGCCTCTGCTCATGCGCGCAGAGGCGGTGCCGAGGACTGGGCGGGTCAACCCGCGCGGCTACACCTACCCGCGCGGAAAGGGCGGGGCATGCAAATTAAAAATGGCGCTCCAGCCCGAGGACGCCGAAGCTACCGCAGGTACCGAATCTCTCTTCTACGATGTAGAGAATAAAAAATCTTCACGAGAGTGTGGTGTGGTGCCACCCACCGTACTGTCACCGAAGCAAAGGAAGTGAGACCTCGAGTGAGCAGTGACAGGGGTCACACTGAGTCAAATGTGGATGCGAGGAGGACGGTGACAGGGATGGCAGGCTGCTGGGTATCGCTTCTCGGCCTTTTGGCTAAGATCAAGTGTAGTATCTGTTCTTATCAGTTTAATATCTGATACGTTCTCTACCCGAGAACATCGTATTAAACGGATTTTTGGAGCCCGGAGTCGGGGTGGGAGCTTGCTCCGCCCGCTCCACGCATCGACCTGGTATTGCAGTATTTCCAGGAGTGGTGCACCCCTCCCGGGGAAAGAGTTGAAGTTTAAAAAGTAGGGTGTATCTTTCTCTTGTTGCCGGGTTGTAGGTTTGTTTTTTTTTTTTACGTTTGAAGGCTGTAACGCTGTCCTTCTGTGGAAATTCTTTGTGTCTGCTGTTCATCTCGTGGACCTCAAGGGCTAGGTTATGGGTGGTCGCGAAGCGTGACTAGTGGGAGGGAAGAAAACGAGCGTTTTCTCCGGGACCTTGTCCCCAGTTTTCTACGGGGCAGCGTGGGAAGGTGAGAGTTCGTTTTCTGGTTTGGAAAAGGAGCCCACCGCGCGGAAGTTGCGGGACCTACGTCTGGTGTGAGTCTTGTGCGGTTTGGACGAGAGTCCACCACGCGCGAGGAAGAATGAAGAGTAGTCTCCGTCCGGGTTTCAATACCTACCTCCTAGTGTCCCCATGAGAATTAAGTAAGATGGAGCGTGTGAAGTACTCAGCCGAGGGACTGGCGTACAGTGAGTGCTCTGGGGCTCGTAGCGGTTAGTTTGGCCCGGGAAGCTAGTTTAATCTGCCTCAGGAAAGGTACAAAGTAATACATCATCTCTGACCACCAAAACTCCCATTGTTTTCCAGTGTGTGTGACGTAAGAAATCAGTGCTTCTCAACCTAAGGTGCACGGGGGTCCCCTGTGGACCTTACAAGAACGCAGGTTCTGGTTCAGTAGGGGTCACGGACTGAGTTGTGCCCCCAAAGTTCGTATCTGTAAGCTCTATTGGGAGGGGAGGCCTCTGGGGCCGGTGAGGTTAGGAAGAGGTGATGGGGGGTGGGGTCCTCTTGTTGGGATTAGCTCCCCAAGGAGAGGAGGCACGGGAGAGCTTATTCTTTCCCTCTCTCTAACACGTGAGGAGAGGGAGGGGAGTCCGCCACGTGCAAGCCAAGCCAAGAATATCCCCAGAACCCTGCCAGGCTGGCACCGTGATCGGGGACTTCCAGTCTCCAGAACTGTGACAAAATACATGTAAGTTCTTTAAGCCACCGGCCTGTGGCATTTTATTTTGGCAGCCCTGGCAGCCCTCTCAAGCTAAGACCGGAGGTGTGACTTGGTGCCTGCATCCTGCATTTCTCACCGGCTCCGCGGCGATGCGGATGTTGCTGTTCACAGACTCGCACTTTGAGCAGCAAGGGCCTAGGACAGATTACTAGAAAGTGACCCTAAACGCTGTATGTTTTCCCTGACGATGAGTACTTTCAATGTTCTCCTGTACACCTACAACAGCGATCTGTTATGGTAACTCCGAACCCCTAACAGCTCTGGCCTGTCAGAGGCACTCAGCAAGTCCTTGCCAGAGAGGAGAATGGATGAGCCAAGGGTTGTGCCTGACAGTTGGCTGCCGGGCCTCGGGGGAAGACCTCTGCCCTTGGAAGACCTTTGGAAGCCCCGGGGGTGAGTCAGGCAGCCTCTCTCCCCTCTGAGGTTTGGGGGTGATAACACTTCCTCAGGGCCCTGTAAAGGTAAAATGAGATTGTGACCAGGAATGTGCCATAAGCAGTGCCTGGCTCACACACAGAGGCACTAACAAACCGTCGGTGAGTAGATCTGAGCCCCACGAAAGGTTTCTTGGCCTCTGGACTGGAACTCCTTGATGCAACGCTCATGTTGGCCTCCTGACCTGGAAGCTGGCCAGACTGTCCCGGTCAGGGCAGCCAGCGGGCCCGGGCGGGAGGATAAGAATGGGGGCGTGGGGGTGGGGGTGGCGGGGCCGTGTTTGATTCCTGGTCGGGGTTACCGGGAGCTGCGGCGCGGCCACAAAAATAGAACAAAAAACAAGAACAGATATCTGAAATACCACTTCAACACGTAATTAATACGGAGATATTTGACAGTTTTTAATACTAAGCCTTTGCAATCCCATGTGTATTTCACACTTAACAGCACATATGGATTAGGAGGAACCACCTTCCTAGCGCTCCCTAGCTGCGAGTGGCTAGTGGCTGTGACAGCGCAGGTCAACAGAATGGGGATGAGAGTGGAGGGAAACGAGTGAGGCGCTTGCCTTGGCCAAAAAATTTCAGGGAGCACCAAAAACCCAGTAATCAAAATAAATCTCTCGATTATCTTAGAATCCAGGTAAGATGCATTGTATCAAAATATTACTTATCTTGATTGCTGAAGAGCGTTTCGGGGCGGCACTCCCTTAAATGTTTCGCCCGCCCGCCCCGAAGACTGGTTTCTCACTGGCCTCACCTAGTCCTGGCCCCGGATACTACTACTAATACCCACCCCGTGGAGTTACGGGGAGAATCAAATGAGTTAATACACACGGAGCGCTCGGCAGAGGGGCGGGCACTGGGAAGGGCTCAGGCAGCACCCGCCATCAGGCTTTCCCTGCGGCAGAGTGAAACGACCCCATTGGGTTTCAGTCCTGCATCAGGGATACCTTCTAGCTCTTCTGAGATCCAGTGAAAGAAACAGAAACTCCCCAACTAAAGTGAAGCTCTGTTAGGAAGGGGGATGGAAAAGGTTTACGCTGCCTGGGCAGCCTGCGGCCTTTGCCACAGAGAAGGGTTGCCGCTGCGAAACTTTATCCCCACTTTGCCAGAGGCCTTAATTTATTTACGGGCCTTGATGCCCAGAGCGTCCCTGGCAGTCACTCTCCTCTCTGGTGTCCTGCCACCCCAGGCCAGATCTTCCCCTCTTCACCCCTGGATCGGGCCAGGACCCTCCTAAGTGCTTCTCCGATTCAGTCTGTCTTGCACACCTTTTGTTCACTCAACAAACGTTTACTGTGCACCTCCTGCAGGCCGGGCACTGGGCTAGTGCTGGGGTACAGAGGTTAAGTGCTTGCTGATGAGGGTCGCCGCCCTCAAGGGTCTCAGATTTCAGTGGCGGAGATACAGGACTGCCCCCAACGAGTGGTGAATGGTGGACTCGAAGTCTGGGGTGGGATGAAATACAAAGGAGGGCCGCAATCATCCGGGGGGGGGGGGGGGGGGGGTGGGGTGCGGTGCGGTGCGGAAGAGCCCATGAGGAAGGCTTGCTGGGGCAGCTGAAGCCGAAGCGGAGCCCAGAGGCTCTGCGTAAGAATTAGACAGGTGAGGAGGAGGTGGAGGGAAAGGAGGTCTCAGGCAGAGGAAGCTTTCTGTAGCAAGCCCGGGATCTGGGTTCATTGGTAGAATCTAGCACCGACCGACGCAGGCGCTTGAGTTGGAGAGAATCCCTCCAGCTGCTCAGCCCGGCCCTCTGCATCCACACACCTCCTCCCTTCCCCACTGTGGGCCATCCGCCTTCCGCCTGGCAGGGAGATTACCCCACCGGCCCTGGGAAGCCCCCACTCTAGACCTTCCGCTCCCCGGACTCAGAATGAGCGCCCCATCCGACCCTACGAAGCGGAGGCCTATTTAGCACATTGCAGTCTGGACGTTTCCAGCGAAAGTGTCTTGCGACCTCGTCTTCAGGAAAACTCTCAGCCAACGGCTCCTCCCACAGGCCCCTCTAGCCGCCCACCCCGAATCCCCTACGGTTCGGTCTTTTGTCTCCGCTGGCATTGATGCCAAAGAGGAGCTCCCCCGCAGCAGCCCAGAGGATAAGGTCAGCCCGCCGGAGCCACGCCCCCTTGGGCGGGCGGGGGCGGGGCATGCAAATTTAAAAATGGCGCTCCAGCCCGAGAACGACGAAGCTACAACAGATCCAGAATTCCTCTTCTACAATGTAGAGAATAAAAACTCTGCACGAGGGTGTGGTGTGGTGCCACCCACAGTACTGTCACCGAAGCAAAGGAAGTGAGACCTCGAGTGAGCAGTGACAGGGGTCACACTGAGTCCAATATGGATGAGAGGAGGACGGTGACAGGGATGGCAGGCTGCTGGGTATCGCTTCTCGGCCTTTTGGCTAAGATCAAGTGTAGTATCTGTTCTTATCAGTTTAATATCTGATACGTTCTCTACCCGAGAACATCGTATTAAACGGATTTTTGTGAGTCAGGAGTCGGGGTGGGAGCTTGCTCCGCCCGCTCCACGCATCGACCTGGTATTGCAGTATTTCCAGGACTGGTGCACCCCTCCCGGGGAAAATAATTGAGGTTTAAAAAGTAAGAGCCGTGTGTCGCTGTGCGCTCCTTTAAGCGAAGTTTTTCTGTCGGACTGGGCCGGAGCCTTTCCCCTCTCGATAGATAGTGTTTTTAAAATCTTTTGCGTCTGTTTCTCTTGTAGATTTGTTTGTAGAGGTAGGTTGTGTGTGCAGAAAAAGGAGCAAGTTCAGTCGGGTAGAGGAAAGAACCGCTGTGACTGAGAGAGCTCTCTCACAGTTTCCCATTCTTCAGCGTTGGGAGGGTTTTCGTACTGGTTGGCGGAAGGACCCACGACCGCAAGGTGACTGCCCTGTGTGCTTTGGCTGTTTTCGCATTCACCTTGCCGTCTCTCTCCTTCTGTTAGGTAACTGAACGTCCCTTTCTCCATTTTTCTCTCATTTTCCCCCAATTTTAAACCGTGTTCTTGCGCTAAGAATTTCTTCTCTTTTCTGTCTTCTCTCGAAGTGCAGCTTTGTGCTTTTGCTCAAACTTGGCGTCCTCTGGAGGACATAGCTTCTGCCCCCACAGTCTTCTCAGGGGGCCTCTCTCCCACATTCCTCCGTCTGTGGAAACTAGGAAAGGAGCGGAGAGGGTATCCAAGCTTCGTCTTGCTGCTCCCAGACCGTTTCCACGTCACCCTCAAAGCAGAAAGAAAACAGTAGCTTGAGTCTTCTGTTCTTCCGTCTCTACTTCCCCCGACTTCTTTTGGTGTCTCCAGCATTACTTCTGTCCTAGTCTTTCCTGATGTCGATATCCACAGGCAGGGCTTCCCTGGTGGCGCAGTGGTTGAGAGTCCGCCTGCCGATGCAGGGGACACGGGTTCGTGCCCCGGTCCGGGAAGATCCCACATGCCGTGGAGCGGCTGGGCCCGTGAGCCATGGCCGCTGAGCCTGCGCATCCGGAGCTCCTGGGCCACAACAGTGAGAGGCCCGCGTACCGCAAAAAAAAAAAAAAAAATCCACAGGCAGAAAAGGACCGAGCGCGAGGGCAGCTCCCGCTGAGAGCCACGAGGATCCACCCGGAATGGAGGTTTAAATGATGGGCTTTCCGGGCTTCTCTGGTGGCTCAGTGGTTAACAATCCGCCTGCCAGTGCAGGGGACACGGGTTCGAGCCCTGGTCCAGGAAGATCCCACAGGCCGCGGAGCAACTAAGCCCGTGTGCCACAACTACTGAGCCTGCGTGCTGCAGCTACTGCAGCCCGCACGCCTAGAGCCCGCAACAAGAGAAGCCACCGCAATGAGAAGCCCGCGCACCGCAACGAACAGTAACCCCCGCTCGCCGCAACGAGAGCAAGGCCCCGAGCAGCAACGACGATCCAACGCAGCCAAAAATAAATATTTATATTAAAAAAAAAAAAAAGTGATGGGCTTTTCACTTAGGTGTGTGTGTTGGTTGTACTGTATACAGCTGACTGACTGACAAGGAGAGGTCAGTGCCACTGAAGGAGTTTTTATTACTTACAGTTCCCAAGAGAAGAGGGCACGCCACACCCTGCAGCGAGCCACATAGGGACTCGGCCTGGCCTGCTCGGTTGGGAGGCAGGAGAGGAGAGTATATGGCCTTTATCGTCCTGGGGAGGGAAGGGGAGGGGAGGGGAGGGGAGGGTGGGAAGAATGTGCAGAGGCATCAAGGTAGGCCAGTTTGAGCAAGGTTCGGATTGGACCATTAGAATAGCATTCGGTGAGCTTTGGGCTACAGGGCTGTTCTCTAGTTGTGAGGTACCGGGCCCTGGGGTGAGAGAGGGCAGGGGAAATACTAGCTGGAGTGTGAGAGTAACTAGAGGAGGCAGTTGCAGATACGGGTGTTGGAAGATTGCTTTGCACGTGAACAGCAGGCTCCCAAAGCAAGTGGGTTGCACTTCTAGGAATTAGTTAGTCCTGCGAGGGGCAGTCTCTTCCAGGCCAGCAGGCCCTCAAGATGTCAAAGCATCGTAAATTAGAGAAAAATTTAAAACATGATTAATCCAGTGGATGATCATTTTATTTGAACTTTCCAGTCTCGGGATTACCTAGGGGTAGAGGGTGGAAAGGCAAAGAGGGCGCTAGGAGAAGCATTCGACATACACCTCTCCTACCAAGGCATCCCCCCCGCAGCACGAGATCAGATTCCAATGAACAGTATGCACTGGGGTTTATTCATTCAAGAAATATGGATTGAGGGACTTCCCTGGTGGCGCCGTGGTTAAGAATCCGCCTGCCAATGCAGGGGACACGGGTTCGAGCCCTGGTCCGGGAAGATCCCACATGCCGCGGAGCAACTAAGCCCGAGTGCCACAACTACTGAAGCCCACGCGCCTACACAACAAGAGAAGCCACCGCAATGAGAAGTCCGCGCGCGGCAACGAAGAGTAGCCCCCGCTCGCCGCAACTAGAGAAAGCCCGCACGCAGCAACGAAGACCGAACACAGCCAACAATAGATAGATAGATAGATAGATAGATAGATAGATAGATAGATATTTAAAAAGAAGAAGAAGAAGAACAAGAAGACCTAGAGGAAGATTTAGGAAATTATTTTATAAAATCCTTTCGACTCAAAATCTGAATGATATTTTTTAAATTGATAAATATGATGATATAAAAAGAACTTTCCATGAAACCTTTAAGCAATGGAATCATCACCTTAAGTAAAGCCAAAGCCAGATATCCAACAGGAGAAAATGTTCACCGCTTCCATTACAAAGCGCCAGTCCCCTGAATGTGTAAATTGCAGATCCACGACCTTAGGATAAAGCCCAACCGAGAATCCAGGAGGAAAAGGGCCGAAGACCCCCAACAAGGAGTTAGTTCACAGAGAGAAAATAAAGGCGTCTCTGCAACAGGAGAGGACGCTCAACCTTATTTACGCAAGATTAGAAAACTGCAAATCCAAACTACGCCGAGGTACCATTTTCACCTATGAGATCGACCCCCTCCCCCTTTCCCCACCCCGCACCAAAAAAGCATTCGCAGGTTTGATGCCACGTGGGGGTGTTGGCGAGGCTGGGGCAAGAGGCGGTGCCGGGGAACGCCTGCCCTGCTCTTCCGGTCACCGTCCGTGATCTCCCGAGCTTCAAGGCTCCGTTGCAGTGAAGATGGCTGGGACCGCGACGGCCCTGCACCACCGTGAGGGCACAAGGGCACGCGACCGGCCTCCGCAGAGCGCCGTGCACGGGGGCCGGGCGCGATTCGCAGGCCCTTCAGTCCGTGCACGTCGATTTGAGCAAACTCCGCGGGAGTGAATCACGCTGCGAAAACGGAGATGCTAAGTTATTGATTTGCGACGGGCACTGTTGCATTCCAACGACTGTCACCCAGGGCATCCCTTCTCAGGACGACCCGCCCCCCCCCCAGGGGACCCGAACCGTCGGGCAGAAGCCGGGCGGGAGAACACCGACGCGAGCAGACCGGCCCCGAGCAAGGAGGGGCGAGGGGGTGTGGTGGTGGTGGTGGTGTGGTGGTGGTGGTGTGGTGGTGTGGTGGTGGTGGTGTGGTGGTGGTGGTGGTGTGGTGGTGGTGGTGTGGTGGTGGTGGTGGCGGTGGCGGCTGAAGAGCCGCCTTTAATCATGGCGTGTGTCGGGCACTGGCTAAGCGTGGAGGAGGCACTCTTACTCATTGAACGGTTGTTGAATGTGCCGTGCGTGGGGGGGGGGGGGGGGGGGGGGGGGGGGGGGAAGAGCGGTGGACAAAAGGCAAGTTCTTGATTGCTGGGGCTCGAACCGTGACAGCTGCTACCGGGTCAGCGCTCCCCTCGCATTCTCCGGCTGCCGCCCCTGTCTCTGGTCTGCGGCGGGACGTGCACCGGCCAGGAGGCGGGCTCCGGGTCTGGCCTGGGCTCCGGGTGCGAGGAGCCGGTCCGGAGGGTGGAGTCCGCTCGCGGCAGCCGCGCGTCCCCGGGCGACAGAAGGCGGAGCATGCAGATTAGAAACGGCTGTTCGGCGCGGGAAGGACGGGACGCTCAAGTACACAGAATTTCTCCTCACAAAGGTAGAGAACAGAAAGTCTGCACAGGAGTCTAGTGCTAGCACTGTGGACGACGCAAAAGGAGGCAGACGAGGCGTGAGGATGAGGGCGCTCACCGTGGCCTGAATAGGGATGAAGGGAAGAGGGCAACGGCCAGAGGGGGACAGGTGGTATCGCTTCTCGGCCTTTTGGCTAAGATCAAGTGTAGTATCTGTTCTTATCAGTTTAATATCTGATACGTCCTCTATCCGAGGACAATATATTAAATGGATTTTTGGAGTTGGGAGTCGGAATAGGAGCTTGCTCCGTCCGCTCCACGCATCGACCTGGTATTGCAGTATCTCCGGGAACGGTGCACCTCCCCTTACGGGGACTAAGCCGGTGGTTGAAAAATAGGAGATGCTGCTGTCCGGATTACTGTACAGCGGGTTGTTGTTCGTTCCCGTGCAGTGGCGGGGGGGGCGCTGTGAGCTTTGGTTTGTGACATCACCTTCTTTTCTGCAGTTTTTCGCTCATTTCCCCCCCCCCCCCCCCGTGTTTTTTAAGCTTGCGGTGGACTTGTTGGGCGAGGGCGGGTCGCGGCGTGGGGGGCGCAAGTGCTCTGATCCAGCCTTTGTGTTTCGTGCTGGGGAAAAAAAGGGCTGCTTCTGTCGCCTGCCCTGCGACGGAGAGGGGAAACTCCTGGCCCTGGATCTTGTTTGGTTTCTCAAGTGGAGGCGCGGAGCACTACCGTCGCCCCCGCACCGGGGAAGGGAGGGGAGGCAGAGAGAAACTTGAGAGGTGCAGGCCCAGTTGCCCACGGTGCGGTAGGCTCCGCCGCACTACGCCAGATGGAGGCAAGTACGCGTTCCTCGTATTTGACCGCAACGGCGGCGTTCGAGCCCAGAAACAGGCGCGGTTCGGAGAGGCAGTACTTCTATTAATACCTTCGTTCTGGAAAGACCCCACCCCCTCCCGTGAAATGGGTCGTTTAATCCCACCGGTGCAGACGGGGGCCAGGTACATCAAAAAGCGCTTTTACAGGGGGCCACGGAAAACAAAACGAAGGTGACTGGAAGGGCGAGAGAAACAGCCCCGAACCCCCCTTCCTCCTCCAGTGCCTTGTTTTTTCCTTCACCTCTTCGGGGGAAACCGTTCTCTAACACCCCAGAGCTGTGCCACTGTTGCGGAGCGAGCGCGCCCTTCCAGCTCGCCCAGCACCGCGGTAGGCACCGGTCTCGTTCCCACTGCAGCTCCAAAGGGGCGCCCTGGGGCCTAAATTAGCGCTCTCCTGCGACAGCCGGTGGTGGGCCCGTCCTTCCAACCCCACCCCTCCCCGCGCCGGACCACGTGCGTCTGAGCCCCACTGGGTCGCCCCGGGGGGAAGCTGGGCCTTCCATCGGCAGGCTGGATCCACGCCTGGCCGTCCTCCGTTCCTGTCTCCGATCCGCAGTGTCGTAGGTCCCGGTACTGTACTAGCTGGCACAAGGGATACAAGAGAAGCACTCCCTGGCTCTCCATCGAAGGCTGGCCACGTGGGCCAGGTCTTTGGTTGGTACACCCCCGGTGCGCGCGCTTTTCTTTTCATCACCCGGCCCGCGGCGAGCCTGTAGCCCGGGGCCTGTGGCAGCAGAGTAAGTGCGACTCCCCTCAACTAGTATGCACGGCGCGGGCGAAGGCAGAGCCTGGCGGCGCGGTAAGCTGGGCCCACCGACCGCTGGCGGGACGAGGCCCCGGCCCCACGAAGCGCAGGCTCCTGGCTCCGCGAGCCCACTCACCGTGCGGAAAAAAACGCTCGCTCTCCGGCCCGCGGACTCACGCAGCGACGCTGCGGCGCCCCAGGCCCCGGCCTCCAGAGTAACAAGCAGGAGCGGAGCTGAAACGAAAGGGGGTGGGGGAAACCGCTTCTCCCCACGTCTCCAACTCCGCCGCCGACCCGGTTTTGGTACTTGCGGAACAGGCGGCTGCTTACCGTGTAACAATCCTTGCCCGCCCTTGCGGCCGACCGCCGGCAAACGACGGCAGCCGTCTGCACACTGCAGATTAGTGCGTAGGAGCTGGCGAACACAACACAGCCCAGCTAACGCCCTTAACAACAGAGAAACACAAAAACGCGAAGGCAGTGACCAACGCGGCACACCGGAAATGCACGTCAGAAGAGCGCGAGGCGCTAAGCAGACGTCCAGCCCCACCGTTCTTTTTTTTTCCCCACAGCTTAGTTTCTCCCCAGAGGGAGGTGCACCGTTCCTGGAAGTACTGCAATACCAGGTCGATGCGTGGAGTGGACGGAGCAAGCTCCTATTCCAACTCCCTGCTCCAAAAATCCATTTAATATATTGTCCTCGGATAGAGGACGTATCAGATATTAAACTGATAAGAACAGATACTACACTTGATCTTAGCCAAAAGGCCGAGAAGCGATACCGTCGTTAGCCCCTTCGCCAGCACACCCCTCTTCTCCCTCGCCTTTCAGCTCACGGTGAGGAAACTCAGCCTCAAACGAAAGCCCGCCCTCTTCCCTAGACTTCACGGTGTCCTATTGCCACAACTTGTAACACGTACCTAGTTTGTCAGATCCTTTAAACTTATTGGGGGCTTTTAGGCTTTCTATTCTCCCATGCCTCCCCCGGACAAACTGCCAGGCAATTTGCATGCCCCGCCCACAAGCGCGTACGTTTGCTGCTCCCCGTGTGCGCCCTCTCGCGGTGGAACCGAAACAAGCGAGTACCCGGAAAGCTCCTTCCGCCTGCTTTGCCGGGAAACGCCCAGAGCGAGAGAGACGCACAGAGTTCTACCAGGTTTTGCTTTCCAGCATTTCTTTTTCTTCTCATTTTTTTTCCCCAAACATACAGCTACCTTGAAAGAGTCTTACAAGTGGACACCCACCCACCACCTAACGTCGTCTTACTGTTGTAGGGACGCATACGCACATGCGTTGGCTATGTTTAAGTTCTAAGGTCAATTTTTAATAACGTCGTTTCCCACAGTCCTTTATTTTCCCTTCTATCAGTTATTCACAAAAAGACTTAACTATAAGGAAAAACAAGACGAAACAAAGCAGGTCCTTCTTGTGTCAGGGCCTACTGGGTCCCGGAGAGCAAATGTGCCTGTCTATTTTTCCCTGGATACTGAGAGATAAGGGGAGCCCCGTCAGCCTGGCTGTGTTTTTGGCCACCTACGGTCAGTTCAGTGGCACAGGTGCAGCCCAGAGTGGTTAGGAGGTGGAGGTTGGCCACGTGAGTCTCACAGCACGGGCACGGGGCGAGGCAGCCGGGGGTGGGGGTGGGGGGGTGGGGGAATCTTCGTGCGGGGGAAGTTGTCTGGATGAGGGGTGGGGGCGAAGGGACGCTGAGAGGTGTGCCGACAAAACAATGAATCAATAGTCAATCTAAGAAGGAAACGGGAAATTTTCTTCGAGCCCACCTGAGGGTTATAACCGGGGAGACGGTCTTTCCGAAAGCCCTGAGGACCGTTGCGAAGAGGTAATGTACTTTTCTCCCCCCGCCCCACCCCCGGGCCGCGTGGCTTGCGGGATTGCGGGATTTGGGATCTTAGTTCCCCCACCAGGGATTGAACCCGGGCCATCCGCAGTGAGAGCGTCGAGTCTTACCCACTGGACCGCCAGGGAAGTCCCCTGTGATACTTTCTGTTTTTAATTGAAGTATAGTTGATTTACAATGTTTCAGGTGTACAGCAAATTGATTCAGATATATTTATTTGCTTTTTATTATATATTCTTCAGATATATAATATATATTCCTTTTCAGATACACATACACGCTGTATATATTATATAGTATCATATAGTCTTTTCAGATTCTTTTCCATTATAGGTTACTACAAGATATTGAATATAGTTCCCTGTGTTATACGGGAGGTCCTTGTTGTTTCACTCTTTTATGTATAGTAGTGTGTATCTCTTAATACCAAATTCCAAATTTATCCCTCTCCTCCTCACTTTCCCCTTTGGTAACCATAAGTATATGTGATTTTAGGGACGGGGTAAGTGCAATCAAGCACACATCTTGGTAAAAGGCTACAGCTACTCAGAAGGAACAGATACCTTAGGTAAGGGTTTTAGTGCTTTTCTAAGTCTGGGAAGCATGCAAGAAACTGGGTGCATAAAATTTTCTCTTGCAAATATCTAACTCTCTGAGGTCTGGTTCTGTCAGTTTCCTCCTCATCCTGATCTCCACCCTGAATCCCTTTCGGGGTGGGTGGGAGGTAGGTCAGCAACTACAGAGACTAATGACTTGATCCTTGTAGAACTGGATGGTGGGTAATTCTTTATTTTACAGTCCCTTCCCTTTCAGTCTTAATTTCCACCAAGGCCAAGGCGGCATTTCGTAACCAAGCTGTGCCACTCGCTAAGAATGCTCATTCCCAGGTCAGGTGAGGATTTCGTTGATAGGCCACTCAATGTGCTATTAGTGGACTAGGCCCTGTTAACAATAACCAAAAGCCTCTGGACTGCCTGTCTTACTAGTCTGTTATGGTCCAGGAAACAGTGCCCTCTTGTTGCTCCTTCCCTCATCTAGAGGTACACTATTGCATTCATTGCTCTTATAGAACTGGGTATTTGATCTATCATTGCAAGTCCCCAAGTCATCGTTATTTCTGATCTCAGATGGCCGCCAGGGAAGTCCCAAAACAAAAAAAATTAAACAAAACTTTTTTCCTCTGTTCATTTGTGCCTCCTCCCTACCCTC
>NW_021703786.1:18861010-18863403 GCF_005190385.1 Monodon monoceros
CCTCCAAGAAACTCTCCTTCACCCCCAAACACATCTAATCAAAAAGCCAGAGAAGAAAAACAGGAAACAGGGTCGAGGTAGAGTCAGTTTACATTTAAGCCTCCACAGTCCTGCAGCCTCCACTTCTCCAGAAGTGAGGATGAGGGAGAGATGTGAGAAGACATCCCATCTCCCATCGCCCACCCCAGTGCTGCCCCAAAACAGGACCCCCCCGGTGTGCTCCTCGGTCCTTCATCGACGTGAACAGGTCCTTGCACCCTGGGGCTGAGGGGCCACAGGCTCCACCTGGCTGTCCAAGTGTGCAGACCCCTACTGGTGAGGAGGGGGCAGCCTCAGGTCACCGTCTCTTCTTGCCTGTCCGGACAGTCTTCTTTCTCTTGAGGATCATCCCATACAGGCGCTCCAGGCCTGGCTGCAGGCCCAGCCCGTCCACAGCACTGCAGCCCTGCACGTGGGTGAGTGGGGCAGCAGCCAGCTCGCCGACTGCCAGCCTCTTCTCCACCTCGGCTGCACTCAGTGCCCCAGGCTGATCCTGCTTGTTGGCCAGCACCAGGACAGGCACACCCTGGTTGTCCGAGGCCCGGCTGATTCGGTGTAGCTCCACCTTGGCCTCCTCCAGCCGCTCAGCCTCAGTGGCATCCACCACGAACACCAGCCCGTCTGTCCGGCGTGTGTAGGAGCGCCACAGTGGTCGAAGCTTCTCCTGCCCCCCCACATCCCACACTTGGAAGGTGATGCTACGGGACCCCCCCAGGGGCACCCGGATCTTCTCGGTGTTGAAGCCTTTGGTGGGGACACTCTGGACAAACTCTTTGAACTTGAGGCGGTAAAGAAGGGAGGTCTTTCCAGCCGAGTCCAGCCCAATGACCACAACGTGCAGGGCCTGGAAGTGAGGCAGGAAGGAGGCGGTGGGCGCCATATCTGTCAAGTGGTTCCCCATGTTGAACACTGGCTAAGGTGCAGGTCCTGGGGCTCACAGTACAGGCAGGGAGGAGGCCTTGAAACTGCAGGCTCTGGAGACCACAGCTGGGCTATCTGAACAGGGAAAGGTCATGCGAGAAAAGAGGAGGAGATGTTTAATAATAAACATGAAATTTGCAACTTCTTGATCATTTCCTAAATCAGCTGCTCATTTTTTTAATTCCTCTTTTTTTTTCTTAAAGCAGCTGCAGGTATAACAGAGGCTCTCCCCCCTCCCTAGGGGCCCTGACAAGGGCGATGAGACCTACAGAAACCCCCAGGTCCCAGGACACTGAGGTTGGGGGGAGAGACCTCGATCGCCAGACAGTCAGCTTCTGCGCTTGTGGCGAGGTAGCAGGCATCGCGACCCGTTCCCCAGGAGAGAATCCTCGGGGGAACGTGCAGCTGGGGGGCAGAGGGCCCAAATTAAGAATCAGGGTGCGGGCGCTGAGACCGGAGAGTGAGGCCCACTCCCACCCGCCTTCCACATCCCTAGGCGGTTGACACAACCCTCCTTACACAGAGACCCCTCCCCACTGCCCCGCGACACTCCACTGCCCGCCTTCCTGCGATCGCTGACTCCAGCTCCTCCGGCCCCGCACCCGGATCGCCTCGGCTCGGCCTGAACAGCCCCTTTACCTTCCGACAGCCGCGCTCTCCCCGCTCCCCTCCGGGCCAGCGCCACGAGATTCCTAGCCGGCCTCCAGCCCGCTGGCACTGCGGAGCGAGCGGCCCGGGGCACTCTACCTTAAAACCCGCGCGTGACGTCACGTGGCGCGGGCCAATCAGCAGCCCTGCGGCAGCGAGGCGGGGCGGGGCGGGGCGTGGAGATAAGCGGACTGGAACCCGGGCCACACTCTGATGGACGTCTGGTCAATTGGTGACCGTTTTATTTGATCTTTTCTACCATAATCTAATATTTGGAATTAAACTGGGGATAAATCCGGGATGGAAGGTGGGAGGGGCAAAAGGCACACGCGTGGCAGCATTTGACTAGGGAGGAGAGGTGAAGAGCGTAACACTCTCAATACCACCACATCCCCCTCACCCAGGCAGAGATATCCACCCCACGTATATACGCTCCCTTGGCCGGGTCCACTCGAGAGATGCTGACAAGGCTTCCTCCTTTATCCTTCCTAATTCAATGTTTTAACCTGTGTGAACATGGAACCCCATAAAACAGCCTAAACCCATTACCCCTATTGATCTTTGTAACAGCCAGAGGATGAACAGGAAGAGGGGGAACCAATGAGAGACTGGTGTCGTCTGCATTATATAGGTGAAGAAAGCTCTGAAGGGCTCAATGACTTGTCTAAGGTCACATATAGCTAGTAAGTGGCTGAGCAAGGATGTGTCTGAATCCAGTGCCTTGGCCCCTCGCCACTTACCTATCCAATCTCTCTCCTCAGGGAGATTCTCAGCAGAAGTCCCCC
>NW_021703786.1:18863503-18866988 GCF_005190385.1 Monodon monoceros
CGTTGTTGGTCAGAGTGCCTGCCAGCAGCAGACCCCCTGAGGGCCTCCCTTGTTCAAATCGATAAAGACAAAATCCTTCACTTCACAGGGTGTTTACTGACCTCATTAATACTGTCTGCTCTGCATGAGCCAAAGAGACTGTGGAGACATAGAGGATGAGCAGACCACGGGGCCTGGCCTCAGACAGCTTCTACTCTAGTGAGAGAGACAAGACTGGCCACTGACAGGGAACATTGGGACTTTGTAAATCGTGAGATAAGCACTTACGGGACTTCAGAGGAGGGAGAGAACACGTCAACTAGAAGCTTCTGGAAAGGTTTCCAGAAGTTAATTAGTCGTGCGTAGGATTGGTTGGGAGGTGGGCAGGACTGAGTGGCATCTCCCTAGTCATTACAGCCTGGTACAGTCTGGGCAGCACTGAAGAGGCGGAGATGTCACCAACGGGCAGTATGACCAAAGGGTAACAGTGATTACCTGCAGGGAGGAAGGTAAAACTGAAGGTGGGGAGGGGGTTCAAAGGAGAATGAAATGTTAAGTCTACTCTTTCCATTTTTACCAGGAAGCTGGATGCTTGCATTTATTATATAATTCAGTGTTAACTTTTTAAAAGGCTGTCTATGAGGGGAATTGTAAAAGGGGGTGGGGGGGAAGCCATTGCCAGACAGGAGGGTCTAGCCCTTCCTGCCCACTAGCTTCCCATCTGTTTAGCACCATCCTGCCTTGCACCCTCCTCGTCCCCTCCCCGCAACAAAACCAGCCACCTGGTTTTCCCCAGCAATGCAGGGAGCTTCCCCAAATCCCTTAAGAGATCAAAACCTTAGGTAATTAGTTTGTTACACCCCATGTTGTGGGGTGGCAGAATGCAGCAGGAGCTAAGGCACAAGGGTGGAACTGAGTTAGGAGAGGGGAAGTCAGAGCAAGCCGAGAGGTTGGGAACCACTAGCTCACTGAGTGGCCAATGCATGCTAAGCTGTGGTCAAGGGACTTTGCATACTTTTCCTTTTTTTTTTTTTAATTTTTATTTTTGGCTGTGCCTTGCAGCTTGCAAGATCTTAGTTCTATGACCAGGGACAGAACCCACGCGCTTGCAGTAAAAGCACAGAGTCCTAACCACTGGACTGCCAGGAAATTCCCAACACTTTTCCTTTTTTTAATACAAAACTCAAACCATGTAGTAAGTATAGTTATTCCAAAAAGAAGACACCAAAGCCAGAAAGGGTAAGTAACTTGTCCAAGTTCATCCAGCTAGAAATTGGCCAAACTTGGCTTTGATCACATGCTACAATGGCTGTGAAACTGAAAACACAGAGAAATGGAGAGCACATGGAAACTGAAAACAGACACACACTGTTTTGTGTTTCTTCCACAGTCTTTGAAATTTCTTTAACATTTCTCCTACATCTCCTGGGCCTCACACCCAAGAGGGAAACTGTCACTTGATCACCTGATAAGGGAGATGAAACTGGCAACCTCCCCACCCTTCATCTTTTGCCTTTGCCAGGAAAGGTGTGGATGAACAAATGGGAAGGAGGAGGTGGGGCAAGGTGAGAGCGAAGGAAGGGGCCCAGTTTGTCAGGGCAGCACCAGGCTGTGGGCCTAACCCAATCCAGTCTCCTTTAAATGGGAACCCCGCCTCCACACCCAGCCTGCAGCCCAGGGAGCATTCCTCCATTAATGACCATTTTGTTTCCTGGAAGCCTCACCTCTGCAGCCCTTTCTCTCCACAAGATGACAGCCCAGGACCTAGTACATTGGAGGATTCCCTACAGAGAACACTGGAACATTCTTACTTTGAGCATTCATTTATGGAGTGCCTGCTAGGTTGAAGGCCTGAGTGAAATGGCTTCGGACCTGCCCTCGTGGAGTGGACATTATAATGAAGAGTGGGGAGAGACAGGGAATGGCTGAAGAGGTTAATGTCAGATGGTGATACATGCCATCAAGGAAAATAAAACACGGAAATGTGCTAGAGAGTGACTGGGGAGAGAGCTGCTTTACCTGGGGGAGGGGGATTGCTCATGAAGACCTTCCCATTGTGACATTAAAGCCAAGGTTTAAGCGGCAAAGAGTCAAGTAAGCATTCCAGACACAAGGACAAAGTAGCTGGGACCTACCGTTTCCTCGCGTTGGCTCCGTGACGCGGGTCAGATCGCAGCTGCTGAATGATTATCCTTCCTCGGAGCTGCCTCCCCACCAGACTAAACGCTGAGCCCAGGAGCTGGCTCTTCTCATCGTCAGCTCTGCAGCGCCCAGCACCGTGCCGGCTACACAGTAGGCAATCAGGAAATCTTGCATGATGGAATGATTAAATGTACTCAAGGCGGTTCCCTGAGTATGAGAACCAAGCATCCAGCCTTAGCTGGGAGTTTCCTGGTCTGGGGTCCTTGGTGGTTGGCAGAGATGCCTGTAAAACCCTGCACTTCTAGGCAAGGTCTGGGCAGTACTCAACCCTCAGGCCTTTATTGGGGAAGAGGGATTTCTTGGAGGAGAAAAACAGAGGCCATGGGACAGATGACGCTGGAGAGAGAGGACCCCTCAAGGCCTGGTGGGCTGAAACCCTGGGCTGAGAGTCATCATGAGTCCTGTCCTCCCAAGTAGACTGGCTTGGAAAAGCCACTTTCCCCCGGGAGCCTCAGTTTCCTCAGCATGTAACTAGGGACTTAGATGATTCCAGGTCCCTTTCCCCAGGACAGCCCATGCTCTAGAGTAGGGGAGCGTACAGGATGGATGGAGCTCACCTAGAAAGCAGCTGAGGACATCCTTGTCTCCACAGCATCCCAACCAAGTACCTGTCTGAGCGCACAGATGAAGGGAGGAGAGGAGTCTGCACGAGCAGGGATGGGCTGGGGGAGTGGATGCCCAGGAACGGCTTTGGCCTGGGAATCACAAAGACCCGTATTTCAAATCCCAGCTTTGCTTCCTCAAGCATCAAATGGAAGAAACACAACCTACTACTTAGAATGAGTGTGAAAAGAAAAAATGTGGGAAAGGGGCCTTTAGGTACCCTTTTCCCATGCCAGGGGCCCTTTCAGAGGCAACTCACCCAAAACCACCCAGGGCCAAGGCAAGGGCTGGAAAGTGGCAGATGCTGCCCTCTGGTGGACGTGTCTGTCACTGCCTGCGTCCTGAAGAGTGGAGGAGTGAAGTTGTACATGGATATCCTAGTATTGCCTCCGCTTAAACGAGCCTCTCAGAGCATGTGCCACCTGCCGAGAGCGGAGGAGAGCCATCATTCCTTCCTGTTCTTATTTCCTCCTAAAGCTTGTGCGAGCAGCACTGAGCAGAGGACTCATGTTGATGTTTAATAAGAGTGTTCACATTCCAGACCAGGAGGAAGTTCCCTCAGATTCACCTCCTGCTTAGTACCAGAGAAGAAGGCAGGAAAGCCCAGCCCGCGGTGCCTCCTTGTAACTTTTTCTTAGACACACACTGCTTTGCGTAGGCTTAGAATATGGCCATGACTATGGCTTCAGCAGCCCTTCCCT
>NW_021703786.1:18867088-18885000 GCF_005190385.1 Monodon monoceros
CTGCAAACAGCTGGCTCTGGCCAGGGTGTGTCCAGGGCTGGGCACTGGGAGATCCGGAGGGGCAGAGGGGAGGCAGGCCGGGATGACACTCCTTCCCAATTCCTTCCTCACTCCCAGCACCACTTCACCCATGCCCATCACCAGAATGCTCCACAGGGACAAAAGAATAAAGACAGCCATAGCTAAAGCTCCTGGCTGCCTCCAGGCTCTTGAATCGGAATGCAAGATAGAAAGACAGACAGACAGACAGACAGGACCTGGGTGCACGATGCCCCTTTCAGTCTCTGGAGGTTCCTGGCTCTGGGTGGGGCTTCTGGGCAATGGCATGATGGGTACATTCAAGACAAACAGCCAAGGGCAGAAGGTTGGCAGGGGGTGGAGGTTGGGGGAATCAGTGGTCAGGCCAGGCTCGGGAGGTGGGGCTGATGTAGGAATGTGGACTTTAAGTGGCTCAAGTAAGCCTCTGTCCTCCTGTTCCAAAACAAACACACAGGTTCAAGGTTGTGGAACGAAGTGGGGGAGGGATCGGTTTGGGAGATACACCTGGAGAGAAGCAAGTGGAAGAAGTGACAGGGGCAGAAAGGGACTGTCCTTGGGCTCCTCCTCCACTCTCCAGATACGGCCTTTCTCCTGGCTACAAGGCCGCAAGCAAAACTCACCTGTGCACACCCCTCCAACCAGATTCCCTCCTTCCGTCCTCCAGCTGACGAAGCCCTCATCACAGTCTACGGCTTCCCCATCAACCAGAATCCTACTGGCACCCATAGGAGACTGGAGAGTCATGCTGAGAACATAAAGCACCTGGGAGGAGCTGGGGGGCTCAAGGGCTGACCCAGGTCAACATCTTGGAGGTCCTGAGCACCCTAAATCACTGGAGGGGAGCATGGGGGGGGTGGAGCCATCCAAAGTTTGAGGGGGTGGGGAGTTTCAGTGTAACAGAGATCCCTCCCCACTTGAGCAGGACTGATGGAGCACGGCAGAGGTCAGGGCGCCTGGAAACTGGCTGTGAACATAACCTAGCTGCCCACAGCCCTCATTTCCAGGAAACCCGCCTCCAAAATACTGCAGAGGCAGAGAGCAAAGTGGCCTCCATTCTTGGGCAGGTGCTGTGTGGGAGACTGCCATCCTCTGTGCAGCCAGGTCCTGAGGGGAACTAGGAGAGACTGAGGTATCCAGAGAGAGGACATGCATCTCTTGTGAGCCTGGAGGAGAATCCTTTGCAACCTGGACATGTCCAAGAGCTCTTCCCCAGGAAACCATGTTAGACCGACCTTGTAGACAGAGTGCGTGCGCCTGCAGGAGACTGGACAGGGCATTCCAGCCGAAGGGAACAGAAGCTGCAAAGGTACAGGAACTTGAAACAGCCTGGGCCTGGGCAGGGAACGGCCAAGGCCAGCTTATGGGGTGTGAGGTGGGGATGGGAGGGGGGCGGGCAGAAGAGGTCAGGTCAGGAAGCCTTGTGAGGTGTATGTCTAAGCAAAGTAGTAATTGCGGAAAGACAGTGAGAAGTCTCAGAACATGTAAAACCAGGGAAATCAACACCAGAAAGGTCAGATTCTCCAAATATCATCTGGTTATGCGACCAGCTCTATTTTGAGATGGGAATTCCACACAAGGGGTCATTCTATTACTGACCCGTGTCCTTGGACTCTTTAATCGATAGAATTGATAAGAAGCCAGAGGAGGAATTCAGGCAAGGCTTTACCGGGACTCATGCTGCAGCAGGAAGGAGTAAGGACAAAACACAAGTTCCCAGGACTTCCCTGGTGGCGCAGTGGTTGAGAATCCGCCTACCAGTTCAGGGGACACGGGTTCGGGTCCTGATCCGGGAAGATCCCACGTGCCGCAGAGCAACTAAGCCCGTGCGCCACAACTACTGAGCCTGCGCCCTAGAGCCCGTGTGCCACAACTACTGATCCCACGTGCCACAAATACTGAAGCCCACGTGCCTAGAGCCCGTGCTCCACAACAAGAGAAGCCACCGCAGTGAGAAGCCCGCGCACCCCGCTCACCGCAACTAGAGAAAGCCTGCGCGCAGCAACGAAGACCCAACGCAGTCAAAAATAAATAAATAAATTTAAAACAAACAAACACAAGTTCCCTTGCTTGCTCTCTGTGGAGGTTGGGCTGATTCCTTACGTGGGGTGAGGGTGAGGGTGAGGCTGGGGGCAGATCGGTGGGTCGGGCCCGAGGGGAGGCTGAGGTGTTTTGCCCACCCCCTTGATGGTGCTGTGTGCAGGGGTCATGCCCAGTACCCTGCTTTTCCTCCCGGCCCCTCAGAAGTGGCAGTTGGTTTGTGGCTTTTTCGTATCTTATGGTTCATGATTGCCCCGATTGCCCATGCATGCAGGTATTTTTAGTCCCTTGTAGTTTCTTTGTGTTCTGTGGCTCCAGGAAGCATTTGTCCAGGTGCAAGTGCAAGCACTCCTGTAAAGGGTCCCAGGTCCCAGCCTGTCTCAATTTGAAATGGGCCATGTGGACTTTATAATAAGGGGGAGAAGAATCTAAGGTCAAACCCAGCCCTGGCCACAAGGCAGGCATTTCCAGCCTGGGAACTTCATTCTGGGCCCTTTCATAAGTGCTGGTCTTACCTCCCAGCTAAGAACACACCTTGAAGAGGACGGCTAATGTTTTATGTCCAGACCAGTGCTACCAAGCACAGGTCAAGAATGTCCACTCTGGTGGGGTATCCCCAGGCTCTCCTATGGGAGGTGGGTAACGATCAGGGAGTGGGAGGGAGAGCCTTTGCCTTGCCTGGTGGGGGAACTTGTACAGAAGAAGGTGTCCCCTCTGCCCACCTTCCCTAAGTGTCTCGCTGTCACATCGCTTCCTCTGATATCGTTTCATCCTAGGCTTCACAATCATCATGTCAAACACCCTAAAAACGTGTTGAAAAGTTGTCCCTTTTGGAGAATTACTCAGGAGACAGGACCACACGTCCTGCTCCCCCCACTAGGTCTTATTTTCATTTGGACCAACTTGTCCCCAGCCTCTGTGAATGTGCTGAAGATGAGTTTATCCCTGGGAGCCAGAGCCCACCCCCCAGCCCACAGGCTGAGGACTGGGCCCCAGGATGTGGTGTCTGAGTCGAGCTGCTGCCCCAGAGGCCCTGTGTGGCCAGCGGGACCATCCCGGACACCCAGGTCAGTGCTCTCTAATCTGCATTCTGGGGACACGGCTCTGGCTCCAGTGTGGAGCGGGGCTTGGGTGTGGGACAGACGTGGGGAGGACACTGGACAGGAAACAAAGGGCCAGGATGAGGCCGGTGACCTCGAGGACAGAGAGGAAAGGAGGGGTCTGAGTGACGTGGTGGGTGGAGTTGACAGGACTCGGTGTCTGATTGGGTGAATGAGTGAGAAAGGGCACAGCCTCTTAGGTGACACAAGGACACAAAGGTTGCACTGGGTGACTTGGGATGGTGGGAGACTTTCCTCAGAAGAAGGACATACAGGGGACTTCTCTGGCGGTCCAGTGGTTAAGATTCCGCACTTCTGCTGCAGGGGAACTAAATCCCGCATGCCAAAAAAAAAAGCAATGTTCTTCCAATCAGGAGGTCAGGGGCTGCGGACCAGAGTCAGTGACCAGGCATACTTTCTTACTTTCCCTGTGATCTCAGCAGAATTTGGGAGGTGGGAGGGGGGCATCCAGGATGGGGCTCTGATCAGGGCACTCTGCAAACAGGGCCTCCTTGGGCCACATTCTCACAGGAGTCCTCCCCCAGCCTCACCCTGAATTCAGGCCACCATCATTTCTTCCCCCTGACCCACCTCCCTGTGCCTAAGCCTTCTGTCAACTCTGTTCTTTGTATCTGGGCCAGAGGCAATGTCCTCAAAGGCAACACTGACCCTGTCACTCCCTTGCTTAGAATCCTTCCATGGCTCCCCATTTTCCTTACGGTAACTGTGGCTTGCAAGGACCTGCCTCCTCTGCCCCCTGCTTGGCTCTCCAGGCTCTGCTCACAGCCCACACACATGTCAATGAACTTGGGTACTTGGATGGGGCCAGTTTGTCACCTCCTGGCTTCTGAACATGCTGTTCCCTCTTCCTGGAACCTTATCTCGCTCTCTTCCTTCTCCCTCGGCCAACTTCTACTCCTCTGCCAGGATCAGCTTAGACATCAGGTCCCTCAGGAAGCCTCCTCAATCCCTAAGTCCGGGTTAGGAGCCCCTGCTATGTCTTCCTCCTACCTCCCCTGGTAAATTCCCTGAGGTAATGGACCCTTTACTGGCCCCTCTCTTCCCTGAGGGTAGACATTGTGCATCTTATTCCATAACGTATCCTAGTGCCTTTCAAGGTACCTGGCATGTAGGAGGCACTGGGGAAATCTTCACTGAATGCATGTAGGAATCTTTCTCCTGCACCCTCAGAGGGAGCCCTTCTCAGGGGGCTACAGGAGAGCAGAGGCAGGCGAGCATATCTTGTGCTCCTCACAGGGACTTCCCATGTCTACATTCCTGGAAGTCCAGTTACGCCCCTGACCTAAGCCTCAGGCGTCCCCTTGTCCAGCTCCTCTTATAGGGCAATGGGCCCAAGTCCTAAAGATCTTGGCCTTGGGGACACCAGTTATTTCAGAACCTGACATCCTGGGTTACTATTCCCTCCTATGGCTGGACCAGAAGTCTGAGGCTAACAATCCAGCCAGCCTCAGGGGTTTAGGAAGAGAGCGGGTGGGGTAGGGGGCTGGAGGTCCACCTTGCAGCCCTCCTGACCCCAGCTGGGCCGATGAGCTCACGATCTACGTGTCCACTGACGCCTGGGCCAGGGTTGTCATCTCCGTGTCATCTCCATGGAGGGCTGTCATCTCCATGACATGACTGAGAGACACACCACAGTCCCTTTTTCAGATCAAAGCTTGTGAGCGAGCATTCACACACACATGCACACTCACCGCTTGCAAACACTCACACTCTTGGTCTGGAGATGGGTTTCAAGGCAATGAGTGTCATGTTATAAAAACAGGATGGGATGAGGGGTGGACACCAGCATTCCTTTATTCCTTTTCCCTCCAACACTGACTGTTGTGCAACTGACCATAAACAGGAGCCAGAAGGATGTGGAGACAAAATCATAAGCATGTAATGGAGAAGTGAAATTACTCAGGTCAGAGAAAGTAGAAGCACAAACTCAGTATCAGAGCCACGGTGGCCACGACATGCCTTTTTCCCCTCGGTCTCAGTCTTCAGTCTCTCCTTGTCTTCAATCTCTCTCTGTCCTCTGTCACCCTGGCTTCCACCCCAGCCTGTGTTATAAATTCATCCAGCCATCACTGGCCCTCCCTCCTGACTGAAGTCTTTCTCTCTGTTCTTTGGAACCTAGTTTCTCTCCAGCTCACTAACTCGTCTCCATCCGCTGTTCTACTGACCCAGAAGTGAACCTGGGCTTGGGGCAGGACAGAAGGTAGCAGAAGCTTCTGTGTTGGCTGTGCTCCCTGGATATGATCTCCCTCTGGTCAGAAGCTGAGCAGCATCTGAAATCTGTTTCCTGCATTTCACCTCCTAGCCTGGCCTGGGCTTCCAGCAGGCAGAAGTCACCCCTCCCCTGTGCTTCTCAACGCCCCTACTTCTAAGAGAGAGAGAGAGAGAGAGACAGGGAGAGGGAGTGAGAGAGAGCAAAAGAGACATTGACTGAGGTTTAACATTTTCTTGGAGATGTACAGGCAAGAGGAGGCAAAGCAGTTACCAGAGGCCACACCCATTTCTCTGGGTCTCAAATACTTGAGAAAATTGAGTCCCTGGGGGGCTATCTCTTAACTCACTCTACCCTTGCCCCCTACCCCAACCCCTTCCTAAAAGACAAGTCAGTTTAAAAAAAGAAGTCAGGTGTTGTTTGGGCCCATTTATTATTTGGATAATAATAAATGAATAGGTAATACAGTCACATGGTTCAAAATTCAAACGTACAAAAGGGTATATAGTACTAAGTCTCCTCCCTCCTCTGTCCCAGCTTCCTGGTTCCCCTCCACAGAGGCAACCAGTGTTACCCGTGTCTTCCGAATATGCATCTGTAAGATATGAAAATATGTATTTATATGATCCTTCCCTGTAAAACACAAATGGAAGTGCCCTATACACACTTCTTTGCCTCTCCTTGTCCATTGGAAGGTTATTCCCTATAAAGAGATTTAATTAGTTTTACAGCTGTGTAGTATTGCTTGGTAAGGCTGCATCAGAATTTATTTAATCAGTCTTTGAGGGACGACAGTTCTGCTGCTTCCCATCTCTGGCTCTTTGTAGAGGGACCCCCAGTCCAGACTGCTCCCACCCACCCCTCCACAGGGACAACCTGCCAGGGAGGCTCCACCCCCAGAGGCCTTGGCTCATTTGCATGCTCACACGTGATTGGACCCCTGGCCCTATGACTGGAGTCCCTGGTCTTCCTGCTTCTCATCCTTGGTGTCCACCCAGCCTCCCATATTGGCTACCGCAGAGGACAGAGGGCACTGGTCACGCACAGACTTGGCACAAAATGACCACTCCTCATTACCACTGCACCCGCAAAGCCATCTAAAGTGCTAACTTGAGCTGCTGCTGTCTCCATGACCATCCTCTGCTAGAGAATGCAAGGCAGGCCTATACAAATGGGCAGAAAGAACTGTGGGGAAACACATCCTGCCCCAGGACTGGGGGTAGGGGCAGCTCCCAGACACAGCGACACAGACGGGGACTGTCCTCTCAAACTAGATGTCCCTTGCATTTGGAGACTTCCACAGGCCTAGAACCAGGAGAGGAGACCAGAGGTGAGAAATGAGGGCTGGGTAACATCCCCTCAGGGCTGGGAGGGAAATCCCAGGATATAAGAACAGGTGGGAACTGGAGGAGGCTAGGCAAGAGGGGAGAGAGAGAGGAGGAAACGTGGGCCAAAGAGCCCCTTCCAGCTTGATTCCTAGATTCACGGGCCTGGCAGGAACCCTGCCCCACGGCCTCCTGGTGCTTATCCCCACAGCAGAGCCCCCCATCCTCACCTCCCAAGTGAGGACTCAGGAGTCTCAAGAGAAACCTGGGATGGCTAAGAAGATTTGGGAAACCCAGAAAGCAAAAATAAAAGGAAACAAAACAAAAAACACCCCAAACAGGAGTCTTCTGGAAAGTTTAACCATGACTCCAAGCTCCTGGCTGGCCATTCCTTTCCTCTCTGCAAGAGGAACTTTGCAGGTCTGGGGTCAACAGAGTTGAGAGCCCCCTGTGTCAGGCATCACAGACTCAGGATGCTTCCAGAAGGAAGGGGGAGGGAAGGGAGGACGATGGGAGAAAGAAGACCCCCAGGATGTGATGAGGGAGAAGACATAGGCTGCCCTGCCCAGTGCCCATCCCCTCCCCTCCCCACACTCCCTGGCACTGGGGTCCCAACCACATTCCCCATCCACCTAGTTGTGGGAGAAGCCCGCGTGGGAGAAGGCAGGGAGGTGGGGGGCACAGGCCGCAGCCTGGGGGAGGCAAGCCAGGCGGTTGACCTCACAGGCCCCAGCATCCTGGTCCTCCCGGAAGTAGACGGAGTCAGCAGAATCGAAGGAGGGGTCCTGGTCAAAGAAGTTGTAGGGTCGGAGGAAGAAGCCCACGCTGTTCCCCACAGTCACTGTGTTGGGAATGTCCTCTGCATGGGGGATGTGCAGGAAACTGGTTGTCACCCAGGCCACCAAGTCCTAATGGGGGCGAAGAAAGAGGATCATGAGGTCTGGCTTTGCTAAGGGCATGTCCGCCTCCCCCAGGATTCACTTTGGCAGCCCACCTTTGCTCAAGAGGATTTTAAGTCTTCACACATTTTTCCTACTAGTCCAGAAATCAACGCATAAATGGTCGATTTCATATTCGGAGCAACACCTGCCCCCCATCCCAGCCTGTACCCTCCATCTTCCGACATTCCCCACGACATTACCATCAGCCTACACACCCCCAGAGGAATGATGACACCCACGGGCAACTTCAGCTCCTTCCCCTAACTCAACGAGAGCCCCCAAACTCTGAGAGAAGGAGGATGAGGAGGGAGTATCAGGGTTTGGGAGGCAGAAATTAACTTGGAAATTAATCCTTTCATGGTCAAGCCAGCAACAGAGAAGCTTTAGATATAAGAGATGTGGTCTTCCCTGGTGCAAATGAACTTCCAGCTTGGGAAGATTCCCTCAGCAGGTAAGGATCAGATCCACAAAAGCACAGAAGGCAGGAGTCCTTGAGGAGACGGTTTTCAGGGACCTCCCCAAGAGGAGGTGGGGCTCATCTCTGTGTCCCCGAACCCCTCCCTCAGCCTCCCACAGCTGGCTGACCTCTCCAGCTATGGTCTCATTGTTGATGAAGTCAGCAAAGTCCACGGTGGGGGCCCAGGGGTCATTCTGATTGAAGATGCTGCTGCTGCGGGGCTCCGCCTCCTTCCGCTGGGTCACAGCCAGCTGGTACCTAGAGATGCTCTGGTCAGGCCTCCATGGTCACTAAGCCCATCCTGCTGCCTGATCATCATGGAAGGGAGCCGAGCCCATGGACCTCAGCATTCCCATCTCGTTCACACAGTCACTCTGACACCACCCTGGTGGGTGGCCCAAAATCATTCCATGTCCTCCTGTTCATCCCTTGCCATTTCACAATATGCCCCCTCCCAAACAGAAAAGACTTTTCCCACCTGGGCTTTAGCCTTCCAAGGGGACCATGTATCCACTGTGGGCCTTTGGATAACCAGGAAATCCTTTTTGAGCTCTTACCTCACTCACCTCGTGTACAGTCTGGACTGAGTTCCCAGTTGCCCCTCCCAACACTCCCTTCTCACTCTCATCCCCTCCCCCACCCCACACGCATACCGCACCCCATCACCCACCTTGCCCAGCTCAAGGCTCTCTCCATGGAGCTGTTCTGGGGCAGGGGCTCCCCAGCAAAGCTGACTGTCTGGATGCGGTAGCCCCTCGGGTGCCCCCACTTGTTGCTGTGATTGCTAGCCAGGTACAGGTAGCGAGGGGAGGGACCTCCCAGGGGGAAGGCGGCCTGCTCCTCCGTCTCCAGCAGCTTCCGGGTCACCTGCAGCCTCTGTATCTGGTGCTTGGGGCTCCAGGGTACCGCCGTAGGGACAAAAGCCATGTCCTCAGCCCAGACCCAGTTCTCCAGTCCTGCAGGGGTGGAGTGTAGGTGGGGGGAAGGGGGGGAGGGAGGGCTGGTCACGCAGCTGCCCCCCGCCGCCCCCGGACTCTGTCCCCACCTGGCTTCAGAGTGGGGTCCAAAGAGAAAGCCAGACTGAGTGTGCCCCCTGCTTCTCTCCCGTCTCCCCAAGATGTCCCAATCTTTCAGCCAAACCTGTTGACCTGTGACATATTTCTTCAAGGATTTCATTCCTTCACCCTTTCACACTCATTAGTGGAGAGGCCTGTGCTCAGCACTGGGGACACACTGATGAATGAAACAACATCCTTACCCTCCTGCTCTCACAGAAGCCCCAGAGAGGCCAAGCCCTGAAGGGACTGTAGTGTGAGAGGAGCCCATTCCAGATTGAAGGTTAGAGGAACACAGGTACAGGCAAGAATAGAGGGCTTCCTGGGCCACTTTTCAGCCTGGCCTTAGGGGATGTCACCAGCAGAGGTGACATGGCAGGGCATTCTAGACAGGGACAAAACAGGAGCAAAAGCAAAGAAGCGTGACTGTCACATGTGGTGCGCATGTCCAGGGACAGGGCGGGTGTGTGTCTTAAGCAACACAGGGAAGAATGTGAAAGGCAGGCAGTAGCTGTCCTCTGAAGGGAAGGGCCTTGTAGGTCCTTCTGTGGACAGGATCCTATAGGTGATGGGGAAAGTGGGAAGTGTGTAAGGGAGCAGGCTGGCATGGGCTGGTAGGCCCCTCTGAGCGCAGGGTGGACCATGGATCTGAGAGGAAGAAGAGTCGAAGCAGCAGAGAGAGGGCTGGTGCCCACAGGGGGCCGGTAGCGGGGCCAAGCGAGGGGTTGGAGATATTTCAGAGGCAGAAAAAAATCTGGTGATGAACTCAGTGTGGGGAACAACAGTGACATGACCAAGACTCCGAGGCATCATGTAACCCTTGGCTCTCTGTGACCACCAACTCCAGGAACTATCTGGAATATTCCACAGTATCCACTCTACCCCTCACACTTAAGTGTATCGTGCCCAGAGATGGAAATTCAGGGAGGAGAAAGGTCCACCTCCCAGGGAAATGTATCCCCCGGGGGCGTTCCACGATTGGCCTGCAGGTGCCAGGGACTCTGCAGAATGCAAACAGATCCTCCCCAATACCTACAACTGCAGGCCAGACACAGATAAGCTGAAAAGCAAATGGCTGCCTCACTGAAGTGGGGCCCATATAAGTGCCAGGGAGGGAAGAGGGCAAAGGGGACCCTTAGCCGGGATCCTGCCTCTTCTCTGAGCTTAGCTGTTTCCCAAGATTTTCTGATGAGGTCATGTGGAGGGTGGGTGGCAGCTCTGTACCCAGCCAATGAGCTAAGATCTCAGTAAAATTCGGCAGCCAACTCTCTCCCATCCAGCAAAAGAGGAAGCATGAAACTCCAAAACATATACTCATGCTCAGATCTTCCTTTCCTGGAAAACCTCCAACAAACACAAAGCAAACAAAACCAACCCTTCAGCCCCCTATCTGGGATCCTGGCCTCTGCCAGGATGTCTTACCTCCCACGTCCAGATCCACCTTGTAGTGGGCACTGTGGGTGTGGACGGTGCCCAGCATGTGCTTCCCAACCTGGTTTCCGTATCTTCGGGCAGCTCCAAAGAGGAATGCTGAGCTGATGTAGCCTGTGGCATGGAATTTGACTTCGATGGCCCCATTGGGGTGGAAGACCATATCCCACACATAGTCGTAGTTGAGCAAGGTCGACACAGATCTGAAGACCAGCACTGTCTCCACAAGGCCCCCAAAATAGTGGGAGTGAAAATCTGAGTGGTGTCGCCTCAGGGGCAGGCCCTGGTTCTGCTCAAACACACAAAAGGCATCAGGTAGTGTCTTGGGGGCTTGGGACTCCAAAAGGAAGTGCCAGTCCACGTAGGTGGCCAGATAGGGGCAGTCCACCCCACGGGTCAGGGGTGTGGAGTACTTGCCCATGCCAAAGCTGCCATCCATATAGTGGGTCAGCATTGCCGCTGGGGAATTTCCACCATAGACAGCCAAGGCCTCTTGGAGGCTGATCTCGTAAGCCAGCCGTTCTCCCTGGAATCGGATGTCAAAGATCCTTGGACCACTGAAAGCTCCGAGGCCAAAGGAGAAAGTCCACAGTGAGGAGGCCACTCGACTCCCCTGGACACTGAAGCGGGGGCCCTGGGGATGGAACTGCAGAGGGGGAGCCGGACCTGGAGGCGCCTTGGACTTCAGGGACCAGGACCCACCTGTGCCGTTGTCTGGGATCACCACCACATTCACCAGGCCAGCCTCAAACTGCTCCTCCAGGTGGGCCAGACTCTCATAGTAGCGGCCTTGAAAGAACACCTTCTGGATGGTCCAGCGAGCAGGGTCCAGAGCCTTGTGGTCTACCAGAAGCTCCAAACCTATGGGGTGCAGGAAGAACCCAGCCCCTGAGATGTTGTAGTAGAGGCCAAACCAGGTGGCCCTGTCCCCTGATTGCAAGCCACGGGGGGCTGTGGTCATGGTCACCAGGTTCCCTCCTTGGTGCTTGTAGAAGCAGCAGTGGTGGAGGAGACCAGCAGCCTGGGGCAGCTCTGTGTTGAAGATCATCTGGTCTATGTCCAGGTACTCTCGCATGAGCACGGGGCGTCGGTGATAGGGCAGGGGGCCCCCGTGACGCTCCACAGTCACATCTCGCAGGTAGGAGGGGTGCGGCAGCGGCCCCACCAGCAGCTCAGTCACATTGGGCCGGGGTTGTCCGCCAAAGAAGATGATGGCCAGTGCCTCCCGGGCAGGCGGGGGGCTCTCCCTGTCCAGGTGGGCCAGGGCTGCAGCCTTGGGGGGCAGCTCCAGCTCCACTGAGAAGACGCAGTTGTCTGAGGGTTGGGCCCGAGCTGCATCCACCAGGCCTGGTCCCAGCTTCTGGGTCAGAAAGCTCATCACAGCCGTCAGCTCTTCTCGGCTCAGGTCTGCAAACAGCTGGCTCTGGCCAGGGTGTGTCCAGGGCTGGGCACTTGGTGATACGGAGGGGCAGAAGGGAGGCAGGCTGTGTTCACCACCATCTCCTCCCCTGCCAGCTAGCAAGACACACACCAGGGCAAAGATGGTGATGACAGCCAGAGCGAGGAGCACCAGGGTGGTCTTCTGGTTCATTGTCCCATGAACGTAGAGACAGAGGATTGAACCAAAGTGGAGACTTGTATTCTCAGTCCAGCAGAAGAGGGTCTCTTTTGCTCCCTGTACTGGGGGCTCCTAGACTCTGGCTGAGGTTCTCAGTATTGCGACGCAATGGAGACTGAGGATGGGAAGAGCATGGGAAGGCTGGGGAGGGGGGCGGAGCGGGCTGGGGTTGGGAGGCGGGCCTAAGGCAGGGCAGCAGTGATTTCCACAGACCTTACATGGCTTTGTGTTCCAGGCTCCAACTCACATTCTGCTCTCTGGGTCAGGGTTGGGACAGGGGAGCGCTGGGTTAGGAGGAAGGGGTGGTGGGGATTTCAAACGAATGCAGCTGACCAGCCTGAGCACAGACATGCGCTGACATGCACAGAAATGCCGGGGAGGAGGAGCCCCTCTTTCCCCTCCGCCCCACTTCTTTCCCCAGCGCCCATTTCTCAGGGCCAGATGTTCCCTTTCCTGCAACTTGGAACTATTGTCCTCCTTCCAAGGAAACCCCACCCCCAGCTCTCCAGCTTCCCAAGCAGCATTTCTTGGCCAGGTCTGTCCCCCTTGCCCCCTCTCCTCCATGGCTAATTTCCTTGGCCAGAGTCCTTAATATTCTCTGGGGGATTCTAGATATACTTCAAAAGTCAAAGAGAAGAAATCCAAGTAAAAGTCTTGTGATACTTTTTATTATAAATTACACACACCATCAGTTTTTACAAAATTCTATCTATTCTTCCACTTCAATGCACATGCATTAAAGAAATGTCCGGTATAACATTCACCAAATGTGAATGCTGTTTCTGAGTGGTAGGATTTGTGGTGTTTTAGCTTGAGTATTTTAATATCAACGTCATTTGTATAAATTCATCATTTTTAAAAAGTGAACTGGAAATAAGAATTAACCAAAGGATATATGGGGGTTTACGTGGTAGGAGGCGGTTTCCCAAGGGTCGAGTGTCAGGGGAGCAGGAAGTGGGAACAGAGAGGAAGGTACATGTCTTGGCACCCCCTCTCCGCCCTGCCCATGTCCCACCACACACTCAGGGCTACAAGTCTTGGTAAGAGAAAGGCGGCAGGTCCGGGACACAGGCCGCCAGGTGGGGGATGCAGGCCACATGATTGACACTGCAGAGTCCAGCATCCTGGCCCTTCTCAAAGTAGACGCTGCCAGGGGAGAAGATGGAGGGGTCCTCATCAAAGAAGTTATAGGGTCGGAGCAAGAAGCCAACTCTGTTCCCCAGAGTCACTGTGTTGGGGACATCCTCAGCGTGAGGGATGTGCAGGAAGCTGGCTGTAACCCAAGCCACCAGGTCCTGCAGGAAGAGGAAGAACGGGAGACTTTGGAGGCGAGACCCAGAGAACCCCCCCTCAGCCACCATCCCCAATCTCCAGTCTCAGCCCTGCTTCCACCTCTGCCCAGCCGCAGGCCCAAATAACAGGCGTGGTAATCCATGTGAGAAGCTGTAGGGTGGTCCCAGGGCTAATCTCACCCCCAGGAGGGATGACCCATGTTGGTCATCAGGGAACTCCCTGGCTGGCCCCTAATCTAAGAACTGGAAATCTACCATTCCCTCCATCCTACAGCCAGGGGCCAGGCAGCCATGACACCAGGCTTAGGGGAGCTCCTTTCCTCTGCCCCTAGGGCTACCAACCTCTCCTAACAGGGTCTCATTGTTGATGAAGTCAGCAAAGGCTGTAGTGGGTGTCCAGATGTCATTCTGGTAATAGATGCTGCTGCTCTGTGACTCCTCCTCCTTCCTCCGGGTCACCACAAGCTGGTATCTGACCAGGAATGTTGTAGGAAGGTGGTGTCAGAAAATGTCAAGGGTCTTTACCAGCCCAGAAATCCTTTGGATCAGATTCTGTGTGAGACCATTCCCGTCCCATATCTACTTGGATCTGAGAAGAGGTCCAGGGGTGAGTGATCGAGGTTAGTGAGTTGGGGTCTTCAAGAGCTGGGATGGGAAGGGGACCAGTCCTTCCCTACCACCCAATGCCCAGGGCCCTCCTCACCTCCCCCAGCTGAGGGCCCTCTCCATGTCGCTGTCCAGGGGCATGTGTATGCCAAGAGGGCTGTGGATCTGGATTCGGTACCCGCGCTGGTGACCCCAGGAATTAGTCTGGTTGCTAGCCAAGTAAAGGTAGCGGGGAAGGGGGTTCCCCAAGAAAAAAGCTGTCAGGTCCTCCCTTCCCAGGACCTGCCGAGTCAGCTGTGGGCGCTGCAGTTGGTGCTCCGGACTCCAAGGGGCTGCCACAGGTTTAAACACCACGTCTTCAGCTACCACCCAGTTTTTCAGCCCTGCCAGGGTGAGGGGAGGGAGAGGAGTTCCACAGCAGGTGAGACAGGTCCCTTGTTTTCTCCGTGATGCCCCCTGCACTGGCCTGACAAAGGACAGCAGAGCTCATCAGAGCTCTGCTCACCACAGCAGAGCTCATCAGCTCTGCGCTGGGAGCCAGGTCTGGACTTGAGAGCTAGCCCGCCTTCTTTGAACTTGCCCTGTCCAACACAGTTACCACCGGTCACAAGTGGCTCTTTCAATTTAAAAATTCAGTTCCTCAGTCACACTATCTACATTCCAAGTGCTCAATAGCTACACGTGGCTAGCGGCTAACATATCGGACAAGGCAGACAGGTAACATTCCATCATTGCAGAAAGTTCTATTGGCACTGGTCTACCCAATATACTTTGGACCAATTATTTACTTCTCTGATTCTCACTTGGTGAATCGCTACAATGGGCATAAGAAAAGCTGTTCTGTGGCTGAGCTCTATAAATGTAAAAGCACACACAGGTGGCTAATAACATTCTTCTAACTATGAAAGGGATATTTGTCTTGGAGAAGCCGGATGGAAAAACCCAATCCCCTTCCGTGGTGCCCTGCGTACTCCTCCTGGCTCTGAGACTTTGATTTTTTTCTCAATATGGCAGGTACCACTTTGTCTTTTTTACAAGGAAGTAGATTCATATCTTTAAATTGTCTGGGCGATCCCTGGAACACTTATACTCTTTCTGCAGGTTCGGACTGCTAGTTCCTTTTGGCATGACTCATATGAATGTGCTGGCACACAGGGAACTCTCCCGAAGCCAGTGCCCCTGCCAGCTGTCCTGTGCGCAGGGGCCTGACATAGACGCTCTGGCCCACAGCACCAGCCTGTGCTGCACGCTGGTCCAATACATGTGATTTGATTTTATGTCCTAAGACAAGGCTCTTCAACGCCAAAATGCTGGAAAGAACACTTCAAGTCAGAAAATAGTCATATTCCAAATATGTCCAAGAATAACCTAGTTAAAACGCATGATTTAAAATAGCATTTCAATCATGCTGTTTTCTTAGCTCTCTCCCCTCCACCCGCCCAGCGCACACACACAGATGCACACACACGCCATCTTTATACTCAAGAGAATATGGAAATGTTTCACAAGAAATATGCTGAGTTACAGTGCATTACACTTGGGCAGCCACTTCCTGACCCATCTCCCCCCACCCTCCTTAGTTTCCGTAACTGAAAAATGGAGAGGGTCTGATGGATTCCTAATTTTCTTTCTGGGCCTAATAGTCTAACTTGATAAGTTAATTATTTTGTTCTGGACAAAAATCTGTCAGGAGCTTTAGGTCCCCTTTGTGCTTAGAGCCCGACTTGAGAAATCCCTTTCTACACTTGCAGCAAGCCTATTGCATGCCTGCCATGTCACCAGAGAGCCCACCGCGATGACATGTGCTGGCAGGAATGGGACGGTCCTCCCCAGGAGGCAGATGGGGCCCCTGTCTCGTAATCTCAGTTGTCTGAAATCCTGCGGAGCAGTCCCCAGCTAGCACCTCCTTTTCTCAGGCCCCAGGACCACCTCCACTCTGAGGAAGCTCTTTACACAGACTACTCCCTATCTCTGTTCAGGTCCCAGCTTCCCCCACCTCCACTGACTCTCAGAATGAGGAAAAACTCAGAGCCCCAGCTCCAGCCGTGTCCAGCCTCAGACAGGCAGGGCAAGTTCACCACCCACAGACAGGCCAAGGCAACCAGCTAGTACAGCGCAGCCATTACATTTGGTTTCACAATTGCAGCGGGTCAGAGGGGCTGGGCGGGGGAACACTCTCTACCTTTTGCCAAGTACCCAATAAGCCCAGTATTGAGGCTGACTGCAGTTGAATACGGTCAGATCAGTCCCTGCTGTTGCCACAATAAATTGTGGTGCTGGAACGCCACCCTCTTGCCTCTTCCGGCTTGATGTGCGGGTCTCCCTTCCCTCTGGCCCACCCCAACGCTCAATCCTCACCCCCTGGGCACTCACCTGCCACATCCAGGTCCAGCTTGAAGTGGAAGGCATGCGTGTGCACCGCCCCCAGCACTCTCGCCCCAACGCGGTTCCCAAAGAGGAGGCTCTCCTCGCCCCCGCTCAGGAAAGCTGTGTTGATGTAGCCCGTGGCATGGACCCGCCCTTCAAGCGCCCCATTTGGGTGCAATACAAAGTCCCAAATGTAGTCATAGTTGCCTACAGAGGACACAGACCTGACCACAAGGGCCGAGCCAGCCAGACCACCATAGAAATGACTCTGAAGGTGACTGTGGTGCCTGCGGAGGGGTAGTCCCTGGGCCTCCTCAAACACACACACAGCCCCCGGGAGCAGCTGGACTGCCCCTTTGCCCACTAATACGTGGATGTCCACCATGGTAGACTGATAGGGGCAGTCCACTCCCCGCACCAAGCCCCGGCTGTGATGGCCAAGTCCATAGCTGCTATCCAGGTATCGGGTCATCATTGTCTTGGGTGAATCGGCACCATAGATAGAAACACACTCCTGGACACTGACTTCATAGGCCACTCGCTCACCCTTGAACCGAACATCAAAAATCCTCATGCCACTGAACACCCCATGGCCAAAGGTAAACGTCCAAAGGGAGGACGCCACTAGGTTCCCTTGCACACTGTACCGGGAGCCCTGAGGTGAGAACTGAAGAGGGGGGAGAGGACCTGGGGAGACCCGCGATCGCAGCGATGAGGCCCCATCTGGCAGGGGCAGAGGGACTCTAACCACTTCCAGCCGGCCAGCCTTGAACTCCCATTCCAGCTGACCCAAGTCTGCATAGTAGTGCCCAAGGTAGAAGACCTGCTGGACAGCCCAGCGGGCAGGGTCCAAGGCCCTGTGGTCCAGCAGCAGCTCGAGCCCCACAGGGTGAAGGAAAATCCCAACACCTGAGATGTTATGGTAGAGGGCTATCCAGGTAGCACGGTCCCCTGAGCGCAAGCCACGAGGGGTGGCGTGCAGAGCTGCCAAAGTGGAACCATTGTAGTTGAAGACAGAAGCCAGGAAGACTGGTGCCTTGGGGAGCTCCACCTCTTTCAAATGCTTCCACATCTGGGCAGACTCAGTTCCCAGCACGGGGCGTCGGTGATAGGGCAGGGGGCCCCCGTGACGCTCCACAGTCACGTCCCGCAGGTAGGAGGGGTGCGGCAGTGGCCCCACCAGCAGCTCAGTCACATTGGGCTGGGGTTGTCCACCAAAGAAAACGATGGCCAGTGCTTCCCGGGCAGGCGGGGGGCTCCCCCTGTCCAGGTGGGCCAGGGCTGCAGCCTTGGGGGGCAGCTCCAGCTCTACCGAGAAGACGCAGTTGTCTGAGGGTTGGGCCTGAGCTGCATCCACCAGGCCTGGCCCCAGCTTCTGGGTCAGAAAGCTCATCACAGCCGTCAGCTCTTCTCG
>NW_021703786.1:18885100-18892405 GCF_005190385.1 Monodon monoceros
CTGGGACCAGGACACGGACATGCCGTTGTAGTCCTCGAGGTGGCTGCTACCGCTGTTGAAGAGCTTCTGCGCCAGGAACACGAGGTTCTCCTTGGTCAGGCCCCGGTTGCTCTGCACTTCGGCCTTGAATTTCATGTTGAGCGCCTCACACAGCTGTGGCCACAGGACTTTGTCAGGCACTGCAAACGGCACCCTGCCCTGGTGGGGAGAGAAGCCAGAACCTTAGGAGAAAACAGTTGCATGATTTATTCCCTCAACCTGCAAAAGAAAAACACTGATGGCTGGATGGAGTTACAAACACTTGTCTGGCTGAGCCTGAGGATAAACTCAAACTTCCTTGGGGTATGCATTTCTGTGAAATTCGGAAGGTTCCATTTTACCACCTTCACACATAACTTAGAAGGTAACCTCGGGCTATCTGTGGTGTCCTGTAAATGAGCTGCTGGACGTACAGTGCAATCTTACTTTCTTTTTTTTTTTTTTAATCATTCTCTCCTCATTCCCTTATTTATTTATTTAGAATTTTATTTATTTATTTATACAGCAGGTTCTTATTAGTTATCTATTTTATACATATTAGTGTATATATGTCAATCCCAATCTCCCAATTCATCCCACCCCCACCCCCACCCCCACTTACCCCCCTCGTGGTGTCCATACGTTTGTTCTCTACATCTGTGTCTCTATTTCTGCCCAATCCTACTTTCTAACAGCCACGAAAACAAAACATGACCAAGGTCTGGCTCTGACACTCAAAGGGAGTCAAAATCTACAAGACTGGTTCTCTAGGTACAGAGAGAGAATGTGTGCATGTGTCCATAAGTGTGTGCACAAGTGTCAGCGTGTGCACAAGTGTCATCCTTGCCCTTGACCCCTTCTGCCAAGAACTCTAGCTCAAAGTGAAATAATATATATACATATATTCGTATATATATATATATGAATCACTTTGCTGTACACCAGAAACTAACACAGCATTGTAAATCGACTATACTTCAATAAAAAAAAGTAAATAAATAAAAAAACAGCATAAGATGTACACTAGTCGTTAACGTAACTAAAAATGTTAAAAATGCTTACTTATTTAGACAAGATACTTTAGGAATGACATATCACAGGAGGTGCCAGAGTTACATGAGGAGTGAGATCTGTGGATGCACAGGGAGGGAAATGAGAGCAGACGTGGCAATCCTATCCAGGAGGCTTATAGTTTTTTAATTTTAATTTTTTCCTTGTCTTTTGATTCTCATTCATTCATTCTTTCCTATATATACACACACACACATTTCTATACATATATTTATTTATCTGTTTGTTTGTTTAAATGTCTAGTCAGTCAGTGAATCAGTCGTCCTCCTGTTCCAACTGATGGTTCATCCCAAATCCTCTTTTGGATCAAGTCTTCAAGCTGCTTAGGCAGGTATTTTTTAAAAGGAGCCTCAAACGCCAGGTTTGTAGCACAAGCATCGTAGAATTTCTGCTAAGAATCTCACCCCTACAGCAAAAATACTGATCTCTAAAGAGGCCTGTTGAAAATGCCAAGTTGTACTCTTCACATTAGAGCCACATTAGAGAAGGACATACTTTTATGTCCCAAATAACAAGTATAACCTTTTATCATGCTTTTGTGGACTAATCTCTACTGGAAATATGCCAACACATGGAACTCTGCCTACTGAAATGTTTTGAAAATGATCAAGCAGCACATGAGTGGTAACCAGATAGCATTTGGGTGCGTAAATCCTCAGAATCATATTTATTTCTTTACACAAAGCATCTCATTCTTCATGAGACTTGGGATGAATCACAGAATCTAAAATTTGGAAAGGACATTAAATCTCACCCTCAGTCATGGGAGGGAAGATGACAGGAAGCAACTTCGAAGCTAAGTGACTTCCTGAGAGGTACAACCTCTAAAAGAAACCCGGGAGTCCCAAATTCCATTCATGGTTTCACCCACAATTCAAAATACTATTTATAGAGTACTGACTATGTGACAAGCATTCTGTGTATCACCTAAATGAATCTTCCAAACACCACTCGGGGGCATTATTCTCCCTGTGTTGCAGACACTTATGGGAAATTTAGACTCAGAGAGGTCAAGTGAATTTCCTGTTGTCACAGAGTGAGGAAGTGGTGGAGCTTGAATTGAAACCCTGGCCTTTCTTCAAGCCCCTGCTCATTCTACTTTCCACATACTCTCCATTCTGCCTCCCACTAAGGAAAACTGCATTTTTCTTCTATGCCTTTTGGTGGGGATAAAGAGACTTGAAAGAGATTCATGACAACAGTATCAAAATCTTGAGGCCCACAGGCCCAAAGAATACACTCACAGGCTCTGCAAAAGCGTTGTCCCAGAGAACAGTGGCCGTCGCATTGTTGTCCTGGCTGCCGTGAACAATCACCACCACCGGGAGGGACAGGGTCTGAAAAAGACACAGGAGCAGGGCTGAGCTCCTGCAGCCCCACGCGCCGCCCTCCTCCCCTTTTTTTCTATCACAACACGTTTATTCTCTCTACAAGTTTCAGTAAATGTCACCCTTGAATACAGAATAGGAAGGGCTCCAGGAATAATGAGACTTTGCACATTGGCACAGGCTTAGAAATTTTAGATATTTTTAAAAGAGACATTTCTGTGTGACATTTTGGTATTTAGGTGTTTCTCAGATATTTCTGAAGGATGGAGTAAGTTTCTCAAAGCTAGAGACTAAGAGAGAAAAGAGAAGAAAAATGGAGACATTTCCGGGGAAAAAGAGCAAGCAATGAATGTCTAACATTACTACAACTGTACTCAAATCCATCCTGACTGATGTTTCTCTTGGTTCGCTTCTGCCTACATCTCCAGCTATTTCATTTCGTTATTATTTGTTCGTGTCTTAAGAGAATCTAAGAGATAGAGTCCTAAGGATGAGGGTCTCCTCACTTCTGTTCATCAGTAATCACAAGAAGATACGCCTGAAACTAACACAACATTGAAAATCAACTATACTCCAATATAAAATAAAAATTAAATTTAAAAAATTATCACAAGAAGATACTCTGTGATCAAAACAATTCTTTTGGGATATAAAGTACACACACACACACCTTGACTTGAAAAACCAGCTCATTTCCACCAACACTGAACTGTGATTCAAACAGGATTGTAAATTTTTCTTCCGTCACCGACTCCGCTCCACGACGGTCAGACCTCTTAATTCGTTTCAGGGACTGAAAAGGAGAAAAATAGAGGATAAAGCCCTCAAACAGCTAGGGAAAATTCATTCACCCTCTTTCCCCATCCTCACCATGTTCCTAAAGTGAGCGCTGAGGGTGCCCGTGGCCTGGTGATACTCCATCACACAGCAGTTGTTCAAGATCTCTCCGCTGTAATCACTGCAAATCAGACAGACAACTTTAAACCCATACAGGGTCTCAGCACACACAAGGCAGAAAACATATTGGGGGGAGGAGGAAATAAAGAAGATTGTCAAAAAACTTAATTCATTTAAGAGGAGATGGGGGTTCGGCTGTATAATCTATCTAAGAAATAAATGTACATAAAACACATAAGAAGTTTCCTATAGACATATCCCTACTAAATCATAGTTTCTTCACAGAAGAACCCCCTTACTGCTTCTCTGAGAGCTGGAAGGGGACACAGAGCTAATGGGGTTCCTACAAAGGAACGGCCAGGCCTGGAAACTTCCGAGAAGGTGGGATCACTTTCCTCCTGTTTCGAGGGCAACGTACTTGCGGGTGTTCTCGTTCTTGAGCAGCGACTTGGCCTGCTGCTCGCTGATGATGGTCGCCTGCACCTGGGGGGGGTTCATGTGCACGTTCAGCTTCCCGCCCACCAGCAGGCGCACGGTGGCTGCGAACTTGGTCTGGGTCTTCAGGACCTGAGGGGGCTGCTTCTCGATGATGAACGTGCTGCGGGGACACAAGTGACCAGGTGACGCCTCAGGGCACGGCGCTCCGGTCCCTCCCTCCGCGTGCCGAGGCCGCCTTGCGCGGGGCACAGCAGGCGAAGGAAGGGCTTGTGGCACAGCCCCCGGTCCCGGGGGGGCCACTGCGAGTCGGGGGAGCTGGCAGGAGGGGAGGCAGTGAGATGAACTCAACAGCTGAAACGGGGGGAACAAGCCCATACAGTGTCCACGAGAGAAACCGGGCAAGGTGAACAGCAAGAGGCCACAGCAACAGGCGACAGAGGGGGATGGGATGAGGGTGTGAGGCAGAGACAGAAGGGTTCAAGCCAGAGCGCCCTGTCTGTAAAGACCCTGCTGCCCGCGACCCAGGCCAACCGGATGGGGCCTGGGCGAGGCCAAGAGGCAGCAATCACCTGGTCACCAGGGCTGAGATGATGTCTGTGATGGTGGCGTTGACCTCAGCCAGCATCTCCTCCACGGGGCCGGGGATGGGCAGCTGCTGGCAGAGGTGCTCAGCTCTGCGGATCTGCTGCCGGTTCTGCCAGATGATCTCCGCCAACTTCTCACACCTGCACGGGAGCCCCGAGGCCAAAGGGAAGGGCAAAGCCTTCACCCTCTTCCTCCAGGCCAGAAGCCAGAAGGCTCCCAGGCTGGGGAGAAGGCCCAGACCCAGCTCCACCCCCAGGAAGGCTCGGCGCCTTAGCCGCCCGGCCTGTCCACTGAGCAGAGCACGGCTGCCCTGCCTTCCAGAAACACAAAGAAACTCACAGGAGGAGCGACCCTGACTTGGGTCCAACCAGCCTGAGCGTCGCTCTGCACACCTGGCCCCACCCCACTCCCTCACCCAGGGACGCCCCTCCCGGGGAAGGTGGCACAGGACGGGGGCACCAAAGTCTGCATCAGGAACCAGACCACTGGTGAAATAAGACCCGTGCCCCGACAGAGGGAGCCGGCTGCTCACGTAAACACAGGAGCAGGACAGCAGCCGGTGGCACCACGCTGAGCCCCTGCCGCCCCCGCCTGGCCCCCCATTACCATTACCAGGATTGTAGCACGTCCAGGCTGCCCTCGGGGGGCCCTCCGTTCCCCGCCAGCTGCTGCCGCCGCTTCCACTGGATCAGCTCGTCATCCAGAATGATGGTCTGCTGCTTCCGCAGCAGCTGCAGGGTCTTCTGGTGCTTCTCGGCCAGCTCCTGCGGGGCGGGCGGGGGCAGCGGCCCTTCTGGGCTCTCAGAACACCCCACAGGGCCTCCCCTCACCCCTTGCCGACCCGCTCAGCCCTGCGTGCCCACACAGCGGGGAAGGCTCTGGCCTCCTGCTCTGCTGGGTCCCGCTCTCCTCCTGGCTCTCTCCCTCCCTCAGGTCCACGCCCGGGAGGGGAGGGACGCAGAGCCCACTCACCACGCGGTACTGCTGCAGCGTCTGGGCCTCGCGCTGCAGCCAGGCCTCCAGGGACACCTGCTTCTGCTGGAGGGCTGTCTCCCGGCTCAGACGCTCCTGGGGGTTCAGCTGGGCCAGCTGGGCAAACTGAGCTGGAGGAGGGCACAGGATACCCACGACCATGACCTCCCCGGGTCCAGCAGGGAGCCCGGCAGAATTGCACTCAACTGTTCTGGAGGCAAAACCCTGGAGGGGACACAGCTGACAAGTGGCCAGTCAGGGTTCCACAGCCATGGTGCCCAAAGATGAGTGGGCTCCGTCCCCTGGCCCCCGACTCTGAGCTCCCCTTGGGGAGTGGGGAGACGGAAGCTCGGGGTACAGCTGAGGAGGAGCCAGCCCATGGCCTCCCTGCCCGCCCAGCCCTCCTCTCCCCACGCGGGGTCCGGCTTAGAGCCACCCTGCCTGGTCTGAAGTGTGTCCTCGCCGTTTAAAAGGTGGGTGAACTCGGGCAAATCACCTCACTCTCCCATGCCTCAGCTTCCCCAGGTGTAAAATGGGAGAATCACGGCACCTGCCCCAGTGGCTGCTGTGACGTTAAATGAGCAAAAATGATACAGAAAATACTCAGGAAGCTGCCTGGCACCATCAGCTCCAGGTGAGAGTCAGTCCTCACGGTCAATGGGTTACAGGACGGGATTAAAGGCTCATGGAGCAGCTCTCAGCCCCAACCTCACAGGACAAAGCCGCATCAGGAAGCCCCTGCTCCGCGGGGCTGAGTGCAGCAGCCTCTCCTCGGGGAAGTGGGGGGGTGGTGTTTCTCCAGGTGTTGAAGGGGCCTAACATGTTTGTCCAGGTTGGGTCACTGTGAGCTCAGCAGACCAGCCGGAAGAGGGAGAGAGACAGAGTGTCCAGGGCCACTGGGGACACGAAAGCAGCAAGATTCTCTCAAGAGAGGGAGGCAGCTTCTCTCCACACCAGCTGTCAGGCCTCTCATCGATGGCAGGAATAAGGTAACGAGGCCTCACTGACGAGGCCTTTTCAAAAAATCTGTTATATAATACTTAAGACCTAGGCAAGTATTGATAGAAAGGATGATACAAGGAACACCTGTGTATCAAGAAGCCCGCTTAAGAAAGTAAACATTTCCACAGTTAAGCACCTGTACATCCTCCCCTGCCGGCATCCCCATCCCTCCCTCCACAGGCAATCACCATCCTAGATGCTGGCATTCCTACCCCCACCAATAGGCTTTTGGAACGTCCCACGGTCCTTACTGGGGCTGAGTCAAGAAGATGAGAGCATCAGTCAGCAGGTCTTGGTCAAGTTCCCGGCAGGCCTCTGAGGGCCATGTCACACTGACCGAGGCCCTGCCCTATGGACGCACAAAAGCAACTAAGGACACACTAACGCAACCCTAGACAGCCAGGAAGGCCCAGAACTACAAGAGAACTTAGAAATATGGCTCCAACATGACTGCGGGGGACGGAGCAGGTAAGGAACACAGCAGAAGAATCTGGAGAGCCACCTCGGAATCCTGCCGCCCACAGGGAGGTGGTGGGGATCCCAACACCAGGCCCAGCCTCCTTATGCAAGTGACCCACTTAGGTCTCTCCTGGCAAATTGGAGACGCTTCTGGGAAGGGCGCCAGGAGACTTGAGGCAACTGTCTGCTCCACTGGAGGGAGCTGAGACTTCCCTTGCACAGACAGATCAGTAGTCTGTGTTTCTGATGGGTGCACTTGATCAGTGAGACTGAACTGACATTGCACGATGGGGACAAACCCAAACCAGAATCGAAACCCAACCTCACAAGTAGGAAACAGAAAACCCCAGAATAGGACCATCAATACTGTCAACCAGTCAACGGCCTTGGGTAGAAATAATAGCCTGAAATGTCCTGCTCCCTAATGTAGCAGGAGGGCCTTCCTTTCTTTCGGGTCAGTCTGGGATGGATTCAGATCTGAAGAAGAGCTGCTAGAATTATCCCCCCAACATTTACTCAACAGCTGCTATGATTC